>NW_028318726.1:1712500-2012500 GCF_062004578.1 Staurois parvus
ATAGTAACAAGCACATCTATTGTAATCAGAGTCTAATTTTTACATGCTGGTGCCCAGCTTATTGGTCCTGACAACCATCTTATTTTTAACATGATGCAGAATGCAATACCATTTAATGTTTAAACCGTATGTTTTCCATGAAAAAAAGCTAAAGTATACATTTTCCCATTTAGAGTTAGACTAGTGATGGCCATACACGCTTCAACCCCATTTTCTGGTGGATGTGTGACTCAATCAAAACAATTGAATCTGCAAACAATATAATAGCCATATTTTTGCTTCTGCTTGATTTAGACTCAATTTCAATTTAATCTAATCAAACTGATTTGATCGTCCAGAAGAGAAAATTATCAGTTTTTTTTCACATTGATCGGCAGCACTTGGACACCTTGTTTATGAATATGACAGTATTTCTATCAATCAGATTATAACATTACTTGGTGGAAACAGAGGTGAGATTGATAACCTACGATTGTAAGTTACAATCATATCTTAACTATTGAACAAAATGCACTTCCCCATGTATGGCATATTGATTGAATAGGTTATCAGCGATAGATCTATTATTTCTAGTGGGGGAGATCAATCAGCAAACAAATTGATTATTTATCAAAGCATGTATGGCCATTATTAAGTAGCTCCAAGCAGAAGAACAGTTTTGGGTCATCTGTTATCTCCATTGGTCCATACATATTGTATTGGGCTAGGGATATTATTCTTTCAGCACCCCCTTTACTATATATGAACAGATGGTGGTTAGGTGCAATTTCTGTAAGAAATTGCATCTAGAGCATTTATGATACATTTTAATAAATAATATTCATATATTCAGTAATGCAAACAGAGAGGTAGCCATATTTTTGCCTAAACGTTTCATGATAACAATGGCACATGTACAGTACGTTGCATACAAAGACTTTAAATGATAAGTCTATCGTTACACTCATATTTAGGGTGCAATCTGGAATATGGCCAGAACCCATAGGCCCCACCCCAAAACCACCTGTATCTTACAAAATCTGGGTGGTTCTCTCTATCAACTCCTGTCATCTTTTGAATTCAGGGCAGCCATGCACAGCTCTACCTGTGTGCCACTGTGGCAGAGGAACTCTTAGTTCTCAGTGTAGCACACATGTGGTGAGGTCAACACACTAGTATTCTACATATACTTCCCCAGCCCCATAAGCAAAGGTTCCTACCTCAGCACAGACCTGCAGCTGGAGGAATATTCTGCAGAACTGATCACTGTTTCAATGCTTTGAAAACTCTAATGCAAAAAAAAAATTATAAATGCACATTTTTTATTAAACATAATTTGTTTTGCAAAAGTAAAGCACTGGTCTATTGCTACAAATGTGATTTTTAGCATCATGCAATGGTGAAATATGATGCTTCACCACTGAGACCTACCTTGTACATTTACAAACTGTATATTCTTTTGACATAATCATATGGTAGGGAAGAATTTGAAATATTTTGCCATATTAGCCTATAGCCAAAAAATGTCAAATGCACATATTACATTTGAAACAAAGTGAAATTGGAGATGAAATATCCAGACATAAGGTAGCAGCGAGTGTAAGCTAAATCCTTTTGGTCTTTGATCTAACCAGATCTATAAAATGTCATGCAGAGCAATATCAAATCACATAAAGTCATTCAATGAACAATAGCAATACAGCAAGTCTCCATTGATCCCCCTAGTGTGCTGGAGTACCAGCCTAGTCTTACATTGTTATGTCTAAATGGGCTTGTACACAGACAGATGTCAGACGTGGCAGGGTGAATTTCATATGTGCGTACCAAGCCTAAAGCTGTGTACACCTCAGCCCATTCTTTAGTACCAGTAGGAAGCAGACTGGCACATAAGCAGAAAGTGGTGAAACAGTGACATTATAGGATGATTATGCATAATGGTCCTGTCATGGCCTTCTAGTACAGGAAACAACGTTCTATAGAAAGAGTAGGAAATGGAAGGGTCTTGCTCTCTAGAACACTATGGAGGTTATTTACTATAACTGCATTGTGCACAGTCTGGTGCAGCTCTGCATAGAATCCAATCGGATTCCAGGTTTTATTGTCAAAGCTTAACTGAACAAGATGAAGTTTGAAGCTGAATAGCTACCATACACAGATGCACCAGGTCTGGAATGCACCAGCTAAATTCCCCCCTATGTAAGGGAGCTGGGGTGAAATTGGCTACAGAAGAAATAGCTATGAATAGGGAATATGTAGTGTGGTTATATATGTGTCTTTGACTATTTAGTGTTTTCAGAATTTGAATGAACTCTTTCTGGCTATCCTTACCTTGGCTCAGCCATTAGGAAACATAAACACAAGTAATCATTAGTACACTGTACAGTATACTGTATATAATATGAGCATAGGAGAACTTGTGTATGTAGTAGGTGTGCAAACTGACACAAGCAAAAGCGTAGCCTAGGCCAGGTATCACTTGAAGAAACAACAAAGCTCAGATGTTTCCAATCAGCCTCTACTGCAGCAGAAAGATGGAGAATAAATATGTTTATGTCTATATCATCTTTGATTTACAAATTTTAGTCAGCGTATAATTTTTGTATTTCAGTGGTTTTTATTAACCACTTCCCGACCGGCCGTTGTATATAAACGGCCGGACGGTGGTACTGCAGGGTCGGACACAGTGAAACACCGATCGTCGGACAGGACCTCTGTACGAGGTCCCGATCATGTGATCACTGATTGGCCAATCAGTGATCACATGCAAAGTAGTAAGCAAGATGTCACTTGTGACATCATTGCTTACTACTTGTGAAATCTGTGAATGATCACAGAGGTCACATGGTACAAGGCTATTCACAACAGCTTTGTACCATGTGACAAGCTGTGACCAATCACAGCTCACTCAGTAGTTCTCAATGGCTGTAAGAATGCAGACAGAGAGAAAGAGAAATGGTTGCTTTTACATCCTATATGGGTGTAAAAGCAATCAGTGTAAAGGAAAAAAAAAAATCTTCATCCCCCAAAAGTAGCACAGTGTCACCATGGTGACACTGTACTGCTAGTGTGACAGTATGTAAAAAAAATAATAATAATAAAATAAATAATAATATAACAAAAAAAAATGTAAACATTTTTTTTTTAATTTTAATTTTTGGTTATAAACTAATTTGGCTTTTTTTTTTTTTTTTTACTAAAAAGATATTATTTATTTGCAAAATTTTATAAGAAAAACACTTTTTTTCAAAATTTTTGTACATTTTCATTTACATAGCAAAAAAATAAAAATCCCAGTGGTGAATAAATACCACCAAAATAAATTTTTATCTGTCTCAAAAAAATGGTAAAAAATTCACATGGGTACAGTGTTGCATGACCGCGCAATTGTCATTCAAAGTGTGATAGCGCTGAAAGCTGAAAATTGCCCTGGTCAGGAACGGGGTAAAAGTGTCCGGGCTGGAAGTGGTTAATTTATAACAACACAGGAGCAACAAATCACACCCACGCAGGGGCTATCAATTGCACATAGAGGAACTAGAAATCAGTGCTCTAACACCAACAGGGCAAAAGATACGCCCACGCAGGGGCCATCAATGGCAGTTAAATAACAAAACATAAATATAACACTGATAATAACTCAGACTAAAGGCAGCTATCCACTGCCACACCAAAGCAAACAGAGAAAAAAAGGGGGGAAAGGAAGGAGAAGTACAAAAGAAAAAAGGATAGCCAAACCAAGAGCAGGGGTCCAAGAACGCCAAGGCCAAACAACATCACATCCCTAGGCCAGCCGACAAAAACAAATAGGAAGCCAACTTCTGATGATGAGCCAAGAGGCCTGGTATGGGGCAATGAAGCAAAGCATACCGAGCATCCCGGAGTATAGAAAGATGGAACAAGGTGAAAAGGAGGCCAAACACACAAGACCAAAAATGAAGCAGCCTTGGGCAAGACCACCAGATATGCAATACATCACCACGATGGCCACAACCCCGAAAGCATCGATCACTGCAGGTAGGGTTCGCCTGTGCCAAATGAGCCGGAACCCAATTCCAATGAAACAACACCTTGTAGGCCGCCTCCAGCATGGTCGTATTAAAAGAGCATTTAGTTGCAAGCGACCAGGCCCTATTCCAGTCCTCCGGATCCACAACCACTCCCAGGTTGCGCTCCCACCGAACGACATATGAAAGAGAAGTATGCGACGAGCGAGTCAGCGTATAATTTTTAATCCATTTATACATTTATGTTGGTTATCTGAACAGTTTAGCCACTTGCCTACTGGGCACTTTTATCCCTTCCTGCCCAAGTCAATTACGTGGTCATGCAACACTGTACCCATATGACATTTTTATCATTTTTTTTTCACAAAAATAGAGATTTATTTTGGTGGTATTTAATCACCACTGTGTTTTTACTTTTTTGTGCTATAAATGAAAAAATACCAAAAATTTGGGGAAAATATGCATTTGTATTCATTTCTGTTATACAATTTTGCAAATAAATAATTTTTCTACACAAATTTAGGCCAAAATGTATTCTGCTACATTTCTTTGGTGAAAATAGCCCAAATAAATGTCTATTGTTTAGTTGGTAGGAAAGTTATAGAATCCACAAACTATGGTGTATATCTAAAAATCGATAAATAGTGATGTACTAACAACCTTTCCCATTTCTTGAGACCTAAAAATGCCAGGATAGTATAAATCAGTACAGTCTGATGAATTTAGCAAGAGGCATGGTGAGTTTTTTGAAGTTGTCATTTTTTGTCATAATTTTGTGCAAATGAACAAATGAGAAAAACATTTTCACAATTTTGTTTATTTACATACAGTAACCAATACAGTACAGCGTCATCATATGATGTGTGTGTCAGTGAGCAGGGACACTGACTGGTGAGAGCATGTTAAAAAAAAAGTTTTTAAATGTTTTTCTTACATTTTTCTTACTTTTTTTTAATGATTTGTGTTTCAACTCCTTTTGACCAGGGCAATACGATGTTACCATAGTAACATTGTACTACTCTGGGCAAGTGACCAGGATTTTTTTTTTTACACATTATGATTGCTTATACCAATGAATTTCATTGGTATAAGCAATGATTTTTTCTTAATGAAACTAATTCATTCAGTAGTTTTGTTGTGGCCAGCTATGATTGACCACAGCTGATCACATGCTACAGATGGGCTGTGATTGGCCCAGTCTGTACATGTGACCACTGTGACCACTCACAGCTAACCGCACAGTTGTAAGCAATGAATGGCATGAAAGGAAGCTGTCATATGATCTGCTGTAATTGGTCATAGCAATAACATGACACTAGCAGTGGAACAATGTAATAATCTATCATTGGCTGTGGCCGGTGGACACAGCCCATGACATATCGTGATGGAGCATGGCCCATGGGGCACATGCAATCCTGGACATCATATGATATCCAGGAAAATAGGGATCCTGCTTGGCTGTCATCGTACCATAGGCTGGGCTGAAAGGAGTTACAGTGAATATGTCAGTGGAGAATTATATAAGCTGCCATTACTGACATTTGTAAAGGTGAAAGCGACAGCCATTGCATCTTTGCTTCATTACAGTACTTGGTAAGTTAATGACCCAGAACAAACCCAGTCATAACAGTTATCCTGACACTTTACTGGCTGCATGACGAATGTCATTGTAGTTTGTCTTGATGTTGGCTGTGGTGAATTTCATGCTAGAACACAAACCTCATTGAGTTGGTATGAGATTAAAAAGGTAAATGTATGTGGCACTGTTTATTTGCGTACATCCAGTAGTAGTGTGATGTACTTCTATCCAATCCATCTGGAGAAATAATCTGCTCTAAGGTCCCTGAAGAGGACACGCAGCCGTGATTTGAAGCTAGAATAAAGGAAGTTTAACCATCGATTGCAGAAAGAGTTCTTTACTGATAGAGCAGTTACTGCTCTATCAGTAAAGAGCAGAACTCCCCCCTCCTGAATGCAGAACTCCCCCCTCCTGAAAGTGGTACAAGCTAAGAGTGTCGACAACTTCAAAAAACGTTTAGATGTCTTTTTCTTGGTGCAGAATTTACAGGACTATGGGAGTGTTTATTGAAAAGAAAACACAAACACATAAGTTGAACTGGATGGACCTGTGTCTTTCCAGGTCTATAAACTATGAAACTATGTCATTCAGTGCCACAGGAGCTGAACATTTCTTTCTAGCAGGATGCTTGTAAGATGACTTTATTTAATGATATACAGATAATATCTTGGGGGTGGTCTCCAGGCTGATTAGGGGATGAATAGCTATGTGTGCTCAGTCTATGAATACAGTAATACTTCGGTTTAAGAATTTAATTCGTTCTGCAGGACTTTTCTTATACCGAAAAATTCTTAAACCGAAACGCCGTTTCCCATAGGAATGCATTGAAAACTAATTAATCTGTTCCGGAGATAAAAAAAAGTAAACAGTAATAAATACCGCATGAGTTATTTTATCAAGTCATGCAGCATTTTAGTAGCGACAACCATGTGTTAATATTTCAGCTGTCAGCGGTATTCCCACTGACAGCTGAATGTAGAAGAATTGCCAGCAATTAAAAAAATAATTTAAAAAGCTGCGTGGGGTCCCCCTTCCCATCCATACCAAGCCCTTCATGTCTGGTATGGATTTTGAGAGGAACTCCCACCCCAAAATTTAAAACAAAATGGCGTGGGGGGTCCTCCCCAAAATCCATACCAGACCCTTTTCAGAGCATGCAGCCTGGCAGGTCAGGAAAGAGGGGGGGGCAAACAATGTTTCTTTTTAGTTTCTTAAATGAAACAACATTTCCGTTAACTTTGGGGAAAGTGACAGCTAATTCTGTGAGCTATAGTGAAGAAAAAAAAGAGCCAGCAATTGCATTTAAAAATTAGCACTGACATACACTTTGTATTGCGAAAAAAATTCATACAAAATGTGTAAACCGAGGCATTATTTTCAGTGGATTTTCATTTGTAAACCGAAAATTACTTTAACCGAGGCGTTCTTAAACCGAGGTATTACTGTACTTTATATATTGAAGATGCATATTGAAGATGCCTTGTAGTGATAGTGTTAAAGTGTTACTTAAGTCAATTTTTTTTAACAAACATGGTATAATCACCTGCTCTGCTGTGCGGTGGCAATTTGAAATATTACAGTGTATGTATAGTCAAATCATTTGTCTGGAAATATGTTTTTGCTGACTTTGTTCAGTTAAGGAGATCTCTCCTTCTTCCTGTCCTAAAAGTAGCTGGAAGTAAATGGATATATCTATAAAAATAAAGTTGTTGTCTGGACAATGTCACCAGGACAAACAGAATCTACCAGACTGGGCACTTACAGCAATACAAACTTGGCAAGTGATCTTACAATAGAATAGAGGTAAACAGAAATTATGTTAGAAATAAGCAATGTGTAGTTGTTGAATAAAAGAAAAATTTGCATTTTACTGTATAGTTAAAAAACCTAATCATAACGCTGAAAGTTATGCCTTTCTAGCAATAAATACATAAAACTGTAACAATACCTATGGCTGCATATTCCAGCCAGTAGCATTGTAAAATGCATTACAGCAGCAGCTTTGCTCAGGGGAAATATAGAGTGATCACTTACAGCTTATTTTCTGTCCTAAACTCTTGATTAAGCTAAACCAAACACTGAAGTATAAAGAAATACTACCTGGAGACACCTCCATTAAATATACACAGGAATTCTCCAAAACCACATGTATTGGAAGGTGCCCAACCGAAAACAGTACGTAACATATACCAGAAATAATTGTTACATCTAGTTGTCATTGCTTGTATTTTTATCCCAAAAATGTTTACATTCATTAAGCTTAAATACCCCCCCCCCCCCCCATGAATACAATCTAGGCAACATTGTTCAATTTTGTGCAGCACCACTAAATCCCCTAACCCTATTCTGGTTCTATTTTCTCATCAAAAATTATATTACATCTACCATACATGTCCAAACAAATTTGACAAAGACTTGAAATGTCAAGTTAAAAATCATGCCAATATGAGGTCAGTAGCTAATAGCTACAGTATGTCTTGAGCATGTCTGCTAGATGTGGTGAGACTCAAGCATTGTCTTTGTTTAGGTACACCACAGTTTCTATACAATATGGGGAGGGCTTTTTTTCAGTGCTAGTCAGTTGGACTGCTGCATGGAAGTTTTGCAGGCAGGCTGCACCTATCTGTAATTTTAGGCTTTTTTCACTTTCTGAATTACAAATACTAGTAGCCTAAGGAAGTAGCTTGTGTTTTGTCATACACCAGTATGTTTTGTCCATCAAAATGTAGGACTTTTATAAAATGAAACAGAAATGGTGGTACAGAAATGTCCATTGTTTCAATATACTATTTTATTGATTAAATACTGTATATCTTAAGCAGCCCATAGATTATGCAATTTTTTATTCCTTCCACTGGAATCTCTCTCAGTGCTATTGTGTTCTGCCAGTAAGACAGCATAATACCATAGACTGAGCTTGTTCTGACCCAAAACTATTAGCCACGAGTCCAGAGTACTAGTGTGCTCTGGAGTCAAGGGCAGGGCTTGGACGTGACATAATCACACACACCAGTGCTCTGGACTCACGGCTAATAGTTTTGGGTCTGAACTAGCCTGATCTACATTATTATTCTGTCTTACCTGTGTCATTGGAGACACACTATTATGTGAATGCATTGGTTTTAAAAATAAAATAAGCATGTTTAACCGCCTCCCGCCTGTCACATTAGGAAATGACAGGAGGGTGGCTGCTCTCTCGTTCTGGGAGGACGTCATATGACGTTCTCCCACTCTAGCTGCACATGCCTGCCCACGTGATCGGTGGTGCGCTGTGTTCCTGGGACACAGTGGATCACAGATTGCAGTAAAGAGCCGATGGCACAAGCTCTATCATGGGATCATATGTGTCCAATCACAGCTGATCACAGGTAAACAGGAAATGCCGGTTATTGGCAGTCCTCTTCTCACGTTGACAGTGTATGAGTAGAGCCGATTATCGGCATTCCTCAGAGGGGACATCTATACTTATCATTAGGGCACTGATGATCAGTGCCCTGATGATCAGTGTAGCCCCATCAGTGCCACCTGTCAGTGCCCATCAATACCATATACCAGTGCCACTTCATTGCACATCAATGCCACATATCAGCGCACAGCAACTCCACATATCAGTGCCCATCAGAGCTGCCTTCCAGTGCCAACTATCAGTGCCAGTCAGTGCTGCCTATCAGTGCCAGTCAGTGCCACCTATCAGTGACGCCTATCAGTGGCCATCATTGCTGCCTATCAGTGCTGCCTATCAGTGCCAGTCAGTGCCGCCTACAAGTTCCAGTTAGTGCCGCCTATCAGTGCCAGTCAGTTCTGCCTACAAGTGCCACCTATCAGTGCCCTTCAGTGCCTCCTATCAGTACCATAAATGAGTGCTGCCTTTAAGTGCCCATCAGTGATGCCTGTCAATGCCCACAATGGATACTGGTCAATGTCCATCAGTGCCTATCAGTGCAGCCTACCAGTGCCCATCACTGCAGCCTCATTAGCGCACATCAGTGAAGGAGAAAAACTGTATAACAGAAACTAAGAAAAAAAATTTTTTTTCTAAATTTTCAGTCTTTGGCCAGGTCAGGAAGGGGGTAAAAGTACCCAGTAGGCAAGTGGTTAAGGATTTATATGCTATGAGAGATTTTCTCTCCTCCTCCTGGGATATTTGTTGATGAGAGTGCATTGAGGAACTTGCTGGGTCTGCAGAATATCACTCCCAGAGGGAAAATGTGCTGTCATCTGGTCTATAATATTACCAGCATTGACCTCTGGTTAGTCTATCTAGCATATTCTGGTGATGGATCTCACAATTTGATGTTTTTGGTGAAAGAAAGAAGAATTTATATTTAGAAAAAAGGAACATTGGAACTAAGTTATTACACTGGTATAGTTCCTATATTCATAAAATTGGACATACTGTATTCATTTATATATTCATCGTTCAATATTTGCACAAAATGAATTTATTCATTGCTCAATATTTGATTATATTGCGCATGTTATGTTTGTTGCACTGTATTGCTGATAGATAGTTGATACTGGTTGCATTTATTCAATGTGTAGAGTATGCACAAGTAGCACTGTAACACATATAATATTGATATATTGCACACTGGAGTGCAGCGCCATCCTTTTGATAGTTTCACATGTTTGGGCTGGCTAGGCTCCAGCAGGACAGCAGCAGCGCACTAGTTGTTTTATACAATATTCTGTCACATATCTTCACTTAGTATTTAGATTGATTTATATACAATTTGTGTTTCTGTCATTAGCGTACTGTGGCGCAGTTAAAAAAGTAGTTCTTGCATTTTCGTAACGTCTATAATAAGGCTCCAGTTCTTCTTTGGAAATGTAAAAGATCTTACACCTTTATGGACTTTATTTTGATATAGTGACAAATCACACTTACTCTAAACGTATTGCCAAAATTGAGAGGTGTTTTTTGCCTCACCAATTTAAAGTGCAATACCAACTCGAACCTACAGATGAAACATTTAGGATTGTTCCTATGTTCTGTCCTTAATCACACTATGGCAGTTCTGCATGCATTGACACCATGGACACAGGAGAAGCTTCAGCAATGGATTCATACACTGAAATACAAAGCAATGTGGTATCAATGTGGTGCTTGCAACTCGAAAGCTAAATAAGCTCACCCTTTTCAGGACAATTCATTTTGCATGCTAACTATATTTGTATGCCTCATTAATTGTGCAATGAAAAAAGGCTTGGGGACAGAAATTGATCAGTGGATAGATCTTATACAGTGTACTCTCTTCATGATTAACCTACCAACTTATAGCCAGCACACTTTATTACAAGCTCTGAAAACTCGTCTCTTCAGAGAAGTCTATCCTGCCCTCACCTAACAACTGTGCTTTATTTTCTCCATCAGTTCATCTCCCACAACTATTACCTTTTGTATCACTTGATCCTACCTTTTAGATTATAAGCTCTAACAACCAGGGCCCTCTGATTCCTCCTATAGTGAATTGTATTGTAACTGTACTGTCTGCCCTCACATTGTAAAACACTACACAAAATGTTAACGCAATATAAATCCTGTATTATAATAATAATAAAAATAATACATTGTTGCTACAAATCGTATTTTGTTGACTGACCAAATAACTGCAGTTTGGCAACTGGTTGGAAAGAGTGATAATCCTACTGGTACAGGTAACAGCATCATTCGAAATCAACAATAGCTAAGTGGTCATTTAAGCTACCAAAACACCTTAGAGACTTTGTGTATGTAAATTTGTACATGTCATTTGTTTTGGTGTACAGTTAGCAATATTTCTGAAGTCCGTATTAATAATAAAAGAGTTCTTATGCCCATTGTTCAGTTACCTTTCTCATACACGACAAAAATAGTACACTAATCTAATGCACCAGCTGTGGCTGTACAAAGGAGTGAAATGTAATAAATTACAAGTACCTCTTTTCCAGTAACTCAGCTTTTATTCTTCATTTTTATTTCTCTTTTGCAGAAAGAAAGAGGGTGTGTTGATTTACAACCCCTAGACCACTACTTTTGCTCCATGGTGCACAGTTCAGTACCTACGGAGATAAGTACAGCAGGGAGGGGGGGGGGTGAGGAGGGGGGGGTGTTAGTTCACCCTTTCATTTTCTTTGAAAAGATGAACTTACACTTTAAGTTTGGAAATGAGTTGACTTCTGCTGTACTCTAGTTACATCTCAGGTCTACTTAGTGGGTATACAATGTCACAAAGCATGAGTAAGGCCCTAGAGTTTTGCTTTAGAGGCAATCTTTAAAATAAAAGATAAATAGAATATTTTAACAACATAAACAGTTTAAAACTGACTAATGTTTACATTGTGCTTAGGGCAATATACTATATTACTAATACTGTGAGGTTTATTTACTAAAGGTGAAGAGTGCAAATTCAGGTTTACTTCTGCATAGCAACCAATCAGCTTTGAACTTCATCTTGTTCAATTAAACTTGGACAATAAAACCTGGAAGCTGGTTGGTTTCTATGCAGAAGTGAGCCTAATGTTGCAGTCTATGGCTTTAATAAATATACCTCTATGTGATTACAGCAAAATACCACTGTTCAGTATAGAAGCAGTAAATTAAGCCTGTCAGATCCCTTACTTTCCACATTTTAAACATTGAGATGGAACAGAAATTCATAGAACAATCACTTTTTAATTGAATTTTGCACTCTGTGATTCATTCAAGAAAGGATCCCGATATTTATGGCACTTAACACCTTCTTGGTACACAGGAGGTTTAGGGACATGCTTACACTTTTGCTTCCAGTCTAGAGTTGAGTTTCTTATATACACTCCCATAGTCCTTCATAAACAAACCTAGTCTCCTCTAGAATATTTTTTCCACACATACATACTTACCTTCATTCCTCTGCAGTGATTTTGAGCCATTGATTGCAATAAAAATACTGATTACTTCTAGTTATGCATTAAAATCTGAATGATCTCCCTGTTTTCTCCAAATAAACAATCCCCACTGTTGAGGTATTCACTGGTCACTGATCAGACTGAGCAGGTCTTTCTAGCAGAACTTCCACTCCCAGGCTTTCTTGATGTCCTGTGTCTCCATTTCAATCCCACAAGCTCCAAATGGAGAGCATAATCTACTCATTTTAGGCTCTCCCCAAACACAGCTTCTCTCTACAAATCAAGCTAAAACAGAAATGTATCTTTCCTATCTGCCCCCAGGCTAAACTGTGATTGTTTGTTTCTAAAAATGCTCTGTGGCAATCTCTCCTTGGAAATACTGTGCCAAGGCTCTGTGTTGAAAAAAAACCAACACTTTACAATGCACAATGCACACCATGCAAGCATTTTTTTTAACAACATCAAGTACATAAAGCATGTAAAAGGCAGCCTTGGAGTACATCTGGAGTAGGGACCTTCAAAAATAAGCTACCATTGGCAGACCTGACATGTTCCCTTTAAAATAAATAATTTCCAGAGTTGAACATTTTCACAGGTCTTCTGAATGACATTGAAGATGCTTGTAAGAGCATTTGAGGTTCATGCAGTAAGTGCAAACACTATTACATAGCTATGCAGTTACATAGTCAAGCTGAAAAAAGACACAACTTCATCTAGTTCAACCAATATAAAAAAACGCCTCCATATACACTATCCTATGTTCACAGATGATCCAGAGGAAGGCAAAAAAGAACAAAAAAAAAAAACCAATACAACATGATCCTTTTGCTCCAGCAGGGGGAAATCTTGGTGCTGCCCAAAGAGGCAATTGGATCAACTACCCTTGGTGTTATTACGTATCAGTGTTAGTACAGTACCAAGCTATAATTTGTGCATTTAGCAATGTATCCAGATCTTTTTTAAAAAACTATTATTTGAGCTGGCCAGGACTACTTCTTGAGGGAGTCTTTTTCATGTTACAACAGCTCTTGCTGTGAAGAAGCCTTTTCATATGTGGAGGTTAAATCTATTTTCCTCCAGATATAGAGTACCCCCTTGTCCTTTTTAATAACCTGAAAGTGAATAACACCAAGTTTACTATATGGAACACTTACTGTATGTATTTATACATGGTAATTATATACCACCTTAATCTGCTTTTCTCAAATGAGAACAAATTCAGTTTCTTTAATCTTTCCTCATAGGTAAGCTCCTCCATGCCTCTTATCAGTTTGGTTGCCCTTCTCTGCACTGCGTTTTCCAGTTCCCTGATATCTTTTTTTGTGAGTTGGTGCCTATATTCATCCATCACTACTGATTACGTTTTTATTTGCTGAAAAATCCTATTTACCTTTCACCTTCTATGTAATGTTAAGGAGGAAGCTGGGGAATTATGCTTACCATAATTAACCCTGTCTGTTCTGCACTGGAAGCTCTTCATGATCAGTTGTAAACTAGATGAGCACACTGTCTGTGTCAACAAAGGGTTAACGATTACAAGACTTGGGTGGTGCGTATGCATAAAAACATCTATTTCAGGTACTGTTCTCTTATTATGGAGCTATTTAATACCATATATTGTACATTTTTGCACGTCAATTTCACTGTTCAGTATGCCCAAATAATTAGGGTTTTTGATGTCTTTGTCTCTTTTTTTAGATGACAAGTTTGAATATATTTTATTCAAGCTCAGCTGCTTAGATATTTACTATTTTTTTAATATATTTTTTGATACAACATATGGATATGTGAGTCAAATATAAAAATTGTGTGTCTTTTTGGAAACAAATATATTTGTATGATGCTATTATCAATATTTTACTATTTTATATTAGAACTTTTGTGCTGTATTCTACTGTTTCTCCCTGAAGAAGATTCAGAATATAAATCTTATGCATTGAAATGCGTTGGCTTTTCTCTTGTTGGTGAAGTGCAGCCAAATCATCACCATCTTTGTATAATATTGTGTACAATGTATCTTTCTTCTTGTTTTTAAGATTGGATTTAATAAAATGGTGTTTTACATATATCTTTTGTTGTAATATTTTGGTGCTTGTAAAGTCCCTGTTTTCTAAAAATGTATGTCTATCCTTGTCCCCTATCTGCACTTTGCACTATTCTAACAGTAGAATTTGCAGATAGAGTCCTATGTATTAACCTGCACCAAAAGAAAAGTAGAATAAAGTAAAGTAAATGTTATTAAAATATATATTTTTAGGTTACACATCACAAACATTACAAGGATTTGTCAAATTTGACCGCAGAAAACGCTATAGGACTGAGTTAGGTAAACCCAGCTGTGATGCAAGAAAGTTTTCTGCATATATTTTATATTGTTAAGTGTGTAAGTAAATGATATATCCTCAAGGAATGCTGTTTAAAATGGTTCAAGAGTACTTAGTCTCTGATACATTTTTTTCCGATAAGTGCATGCATGCGTGATTTGTATATGTAACACTCACAGGTATTTACAAGAGATCACAGTTCTTCTCTGATGCCTTGATCTTCCTTTCTTCCCATAAAGAAAAGCACCATCATTGTTTAGGTATTATCCAAGGTCAGCATCTAATTTTTGGACAAAGATTCTGGTCCATGTGTGACGATCGCGGACGATCGCCCTTGTTACCAAACTCGTGACCGAAGGACTAGTCAATCTAAAACCGCGCTGTAACGTGCGTAACAATGCCACACCCAGCTGCACCCTGCACAACGATTTTCCAGCTAATGGACCACAATCAATGTACCTGCAGCCTGAGCGTGATTGTTACTGGGTCAGGTTAATTACGCAATTAACCCTTCACACTGCCACCACCTCCTTTTTGTACAGAGAAATAGGAAACTCGGCAATATCAGCAATAACACTATGATGTTTGAATAATCGTCGGTATTCCATTGTCACCGCAGGCAGCGATATGCCAAAGTTTAAAACACACAGTAGCGCTTTTCAGAGGCAGGGGTTCTGAGTTTGCATTAAAGAGCTTTAAAAACAGTTCAACACTTTCAGAAAGTAAGATTTATTACTAAAAGGTCAAAAAGGGTGCAATAAAAATATTTACAGAAAAAGATGTAGCCAATATATATATAAATATACAGAAAATAATAGCATAGCAAAGAGATAACAGGAATTTAGATAGAGAAAGTACTTACCAGTCAGCCTTGGTTTAAGCAGCTTCCAAGTTTCAGAGCCAAAAGGATGCTTTTATTCTCCCACTGCTAGTTCCGATGTTAAAAAGGGAGATTCTTCAACTTCACACAACTCAGCTTAGCTTAGCTTTTTCTAGCAACTCCACAGGGTGTCTCCCTGGGGCAGTAAACCAATCGCCTCATTTGGGGAGGGAGTTGTAGGTGGAGACCCAAGCTATGACCAAAAACTCTCCTAGCTTATATTATGGTTCATAACTTATTCTTGGTGCATTTAACAGCCTTGCCACTAGTAGATTAACATGTAGACGCATGAATAACCCCAAGAGCAGAGGCAAACACTTAAATGGGAACCTCAAAGTGGGTCTAAACCCCTTTACATAAATTTGGCTCTATGATGTCAAAGCAGGAGGAGAGAAGAATAAGATCTTTAGCTAGCCACTTTCGTTGGTGCACTTAAACTCCTATGGTAAAGTATAATTGTAATCCTGTGGCAGTATTTGTATAGCAAAGCAAATACTGTGTCTGTTTGGCAGGGCCATCTACACAACCCAGTGTCTGGTGAGTATGGGCAAAGGGTAATATCTCTGTATGTGTGCAGCGTTCCTGTCATCTGCCAGTGGGCAAAATCCCTCTCACCAGATCCTGTGACGAAGACCCAATCATTCGTCCTGGAAATGACAGGCTCCTCTGGTCACCTCACGATGAGCACTTTATTGTAGTTCCACATTTCTCAGTTTGGATGTTCCCCTGACTGATGCAGATAACTCAGCATGCTGTGAACTGGTCCTAAGCACTTCTCTGCTAGGTCCAGACTGTTACCTTGCCACATGCAGTCTGCCTTCCCCCAGGAAAACACAAGATGGAGTCCTTCACTCTGCTCTCACTAAGCATGATGGCTTTTGTAGTTCTATTTATTTATTAGCCTAACAGGCTGTTTCTGTTCAAGACTGCATATTCCACAATGCTTTGCAGCTGCACCTCCTGCTTGAGGAAGTCCCTGTCATTGGCTCCTTTAATGGCTCTTCTGATTGGCTCTCTCTATTACAGTCTGAGAGGAGAAGGGGGGGGACTGAAATCCCTCACTGCCTTGTCTATGTCCAGTCCAAGTGTCAGGTTACACTGGAGATGCCAGTCAGCAGATTACAGCAGTTACATATACGATTAATTTCCCCTGCTACATTTGCATAGTAGCCTTTATGTTCTCAGACATGGGGCTCATTTACTAATGTAGTAGATATTGTTCATATAGAAAATGTGAATACAGTATGTATTGAACTTAGTAAATAGGAAGAGTTTAATTTTAAGGGAAATGGAAAAAAATAGATTTATTTTCTTGCACCTAATTGAATTAGTATACCCAGTAAACATTCACTTTGCAAATAAACATTCACGTCATTTATGGGAACAGTCCCTACTCTAAGTAAATCAACTATTCTTTTTAGATGAGGATGGACATCACTCAAACCAAACCTCTGGAGTCAAAGAAGAACAGGTTATGGTAGGATGGCCTCAGCAGTCAATGTGGCCACAGAGGCTTTTTTTCTTTGCCAATCTTTGTTCTCTGTCAGTTTTGAGCTGTGCCAGAAGCACATTCACGATAACCATTTTTTTTAGTACTGATCATCCCCATAAAGCTATCAGAAGACTACAATGTGCAGTGTCAGTGATCACTGAGAGAAGGTAGACTGAAATGTAAAGTCATACAGTAGAGTGATGTCTAGAAATCATCCCATAATCAAAACTGTGTTGACCCCACCAGGGGCAGACTGACAACTCATGGGGCCCCTGGGCAATAGGGGATCATGGGGCCCCCTACTGACCCTGGGCCCTCGGGCAGTGCCCGAGTTTCCAAATGGTCAGTCCGCCCCTGGACCCCACCCTCCACATGTACGCCAGAAAAAATTGCACAGTAACCATTATAAGATAATTCTTTCCAATTAATCTATTGTATCTTTTGGTACTTCCTCTTTATAAAGGGACTGGCTGAAAAACAATAAATGGTAGTGACAAACTATTGATGTTTGCTCCAACAGCCCTTGTCAATGCAAAAAAATAAACTAGAACAAGATGTATGTGCCCTCACTATAAAGAAAAGAAAAATGTATTTACCGGCTTAATTCCTGCTTGTTTTTCCATGTTGTGTATGAGGTGTGCCTGACTAGACTGTGATGGCTTCCTTAGGTTTATCCTTACATTTCCTTTAACCACTTGCCTACTGCCCGCCCGCACTGTATTGAGGGTAAGAGGTGGCTGTAGACAAAGCGACGTACTGGTATGTTACTGCCTACTTCCGAGTTCGAGTACTACGGCTGGGATTGGCTGTGTGCAGTCACAACCTAGAGCTCTTGTGTTGGTAAACAACACAGAGCCCTGAATCAAGAGAACTATCTGTCAGTTCCCCATGCCTGTAAAGCAGACATAAGAAACTGAGGAATCAGTTAGTAAAAGCAGAACACGGTACACATATTACTCATAGTTAGGCACATATTTAACCCCTTGATTGCCCTACATGTTAACCCCTTCCCAGCCAGTGTCATTAGTAAAATGACAGTGTATAGTATTATCACTAATCACTGTATTAATGTCACTAGTGGTGTCAGTGTCAGTTAGTCAGTTTCCCCCAGTAGTCCTGTTATAAGTTGCTGATCACCTCCATTGGTAGTATAAAAACAAATAATAAAATCAAAATTCTAGTATATACCATAGTTTGTAGATCCTATAACTTTCATGCAAATCAATCAATATACACTTATTGGAATTTTTTTTCTCATAAAAAACATAGCAGAAAACATTTTGGTCAAAATGTATGAAGAAATTAGATTTTTAAAATTATTTTATTGGATAGGTTTTATAGCAGAAATGAAAAAATATTGGGGATTTTTTCAAACTTTTCGGTCTTTTTTTTTTATTTATAGCACAAAAAATAAAAAACCCAGTGGTGATTAAATACCACCAAAAGAAATCTCTATTTCTATGAAAAAATTATATAAATTTTGTTTGGGTGCAGCATTGCACAACCGCACAATTACCAGTTAAAGTAATGCAGTGCTGAAAAGAGAAAAATGGCCTGGTCATGAAAGGGGTAAAATCATCTTGAGCTTAATTGGTTAAGTTAAATAAAGTATATGTAAACCCTCACCATTTGTCAGCACAATTCATCGGAGGAGAGCAGGCTGAGTTCCCAGCACAATCATAAAACTGGCCATGCTGTGATCTCATGCTTGGTGTGGTCAGTTTTTAATAAGAAAGCAGAGGTCCTGGCAGGAACACCAGGAAAATCACACAAAGGAAGCCATTCAAAGAGAACAGGATACTTTTTCATACAAGTACATGGTACAGCAGGCACATATCAAGAATATGAAATGTTAGGTAACATATTATTTAAAGAACTAAGCCTACCTACCAATGCCTCCTAGATTGTAAGCTCAAAAGAGCAGGGCCCCCGAACCCCTCGTGTATTGTTTTGTTACTGTATTGTCTCATGTACTGTCCCCCACTATAATGTACAGCGCTGCGCAAACCTTTTGGCACTATATAAATACTGTATAATAATAATAATATTAATGTCTCCCTTGTCCAAAATATGTATACTGTAAGTACATAAACAGTTATGTACCATGCAGAAATGTCTGTCTTTGCCTTATACTTCTGGCAGCAGTATTAGCCAAGAAACAAAATACATATCAGTAGAAAATAGCACACATGTACATGGCGTCTCTGTGTTTGGTGATCAAATACCATGGTGCAATATCCGTTTATACTAGGTGTTGGTAATAATATATTAGTGCTGAGTTGATTTACTTTGCTTAAAATGGGATACCTTGGCTGTTAGATTATTAAAGCAAACAAAAATATTTTATGTTAACATGATTTATGAAATAGTTTCTCAGCAGTTTATTAAATAGACATCAGGATTTTTTTCTCTGTGCTTTTATTCCCTTTACACAGTTTCATATTCATCAGATTAGCATACCTGAAAAAAACCTCATTTGACCCTGAAATATATGTTGTCAAAATAAGAACCTAGTAAACCAGCCGAAACCTGAAATGTTCAGATGAAAATTGTAGAACTCTAATCTAATCTAATAGCAGTTATTAAAATGGTTGCTGAGTGCACACAGCTTGTAAATACCTGCATATTTAGAGAGGTGTTATATTTGTTTGTGGGCATATAGTTCTATTGCCCATGGGCATATAGTTCTGTTGCCCATGTTAAAGAATGCAATTTAGGGGCATCAAGCCCAACACTCATCTAAGACCATCCTTCTTTGAGACCCTAAGTGCCCTTTCACATTGATGTGTTTTTGCTGCATTTTTACCTTGCTAAAAAAACAATAAAAACATTTCCCTTTGGACTCTTGACAGGCTGAATTGTAAAGCTGCCCTTTAAAATGAATGGAAATCATGTCAAAAATGCAAAAAAAACATCAAAAACAGCTGTGTTTTTTTTGTGAGTTATTTGAGTCACATGCGCATGTTTTACAGGTACACGCTAACCAGAAAATGCACTGGAAACGCAACGGAAGTGCATCTAAAATGCATGAATGTGTTTAAACACACTATAAAAGCAGAACAAACACATAGGGAAAAGAATGAACACATTTCAATGAGCCTAATTTATACTATTGCAGTGCTTTTATGTGTGCTTAAAAAAAAGTACAGCATGCTGTATCACACTGAACATGCATACAAATGCAAGTATATGCATGTGCAAAAAAAAAAAAAGAAAGAAAAAAAGAACAAAGAAAATACATGTGAATGTAAGAAAATAAATGTAAATGCAACTTAGTAAATAAAAAATAATTTAAATAAATTTAAAATCTCCAAAAAACACACCACAAATGCACTGAAATTGCATTTGAACAAACTGAAAATGCATTGCAAATGCATGTAAACGCACATGAAGAAATGCACAGTGAATGCAGGGATTGTGGGGTAAACAAGCCTTTGGTATTCTTTGAATGACTGATAGATGCTAGTTTTTTGGCCTGATTAACCAGTTCCCTGCTGCCCTACAGCACAAAAACTGCTACAGGGCAGCAGGGCTGCGCAAAAACATGCAAACGTTTGTCAATCACTGGGTCCTGGCTGGAGATTCCCCGCTTGCACCTGGTGATTGCCTACTATCACTGACGGGGGAGAGGTCTGTATGTAAACAATACAGATATCTCCCCTGTCAGGTCCAGCATTCTGCAAAACAGCATGCCTTCCTAGTAAAGCACACACACAGCACACAGTAAAACACACACAGCACACAGTTAACCCTTTGATTGCCCCAGATGTTAACCCCTTCTGGCCCAGTGTCATTAGTACAGTGTCAGTGCTTTTTATTAGCACTGGTCACTATGTTAGTGTCACTGGGGATGTCAGTAACAATTAGTCAGTTCTCCCCACAGTCACAATGCCCACTATAAGTCGCTGATCACTGCTGATCGCTGTGAGGGATGGACTGGTAGAAGGAATAAAATATTCCTTTATTAGCTGAAGGCAGGATAGGCTTCCCTGAAGAGGTAGGTTTTCAGAGATCACCTAAAAGTAGGCAGAGTAGGCAATAGTCTGATAGATTGGGCAGAGAGTTCCAGAAGATGGGGAGGCTCTGGAGAAGTCCTGGAGGCGAGCATGATTGGAGGAGACAACGGTTAGTAAGGTGGATGAGTCTGGCAGCAGTATTCATGACAGACTGAAGAGGGGATAGCCTGCGATTAGGTAGACCAATGAGGAGGGAGTTACAATAGTCAAGGCAAGAGATAACCAGGGAGTAAGTTGCTTAGTAGTAATATTCCACACATATGCTTTTCTGGGCGGTTGATGGTTATGTGCTGAGAGCAAGCTCACTGTGAACTTCCAGCACAAAGACCAAGCTAGTTTTAAAGCCCTACTCCAGACAAAAACTATTTTTCTTCACATCTCCCTTCCATCCCTTTTAACTTATCCTGCCAGTCCTGTCAATGTCCCTGCTTCCTGCGATTGGTTGAGTGGAATTAAACTGTGTGTGGTTTAGCTAACTGTATTGCAGGGGGTGCCTTCTTCTAACCAGTTTGTGATCTATATTTCTGATAATTACAGTGCAGTGCAGTATGAAAAATCAGTATTTATGGCTCCTGGTGCAGACACTGCAGAAGATTTATTAAAGTAGTACACTTTTCACCTATCCATGGATAGAGGAATTAAAAAAAAGAATCTCCTTCTTCACTTGAATGAATAATTAGTCAGATGACTGAAATGTATTTAAAAAAATAACCTAATTCAATTTAACATTATTATGATTTAAAAAATATTATTAAAATTAAAAAAAAATCATTACGCTCCCTAGTGGGCCCTTGGAAGACCATGGTACTCTGAGCCCAGGCAGAAATGCTTTTTTCTTACAGAGAATACTCTAAAGTAAGCTGAAGCTCCTTGATCACACTTATGGGATAACACAGTCAGCGTAAATTGTGAGGATCTAGGTGATCTTGGATAGGGCATTTTATGTCTTAGGTGCTAAAAATATAGTGTTTGCCTCTGTGAAGGACATGCCAGCTGCTGAGAGAAAAGAGGAGAGCCCTGGGGGTGAATGGGTTAAAAGATAAGTATGGTCAAAGCTCTTTTAGCTGTACTTCTCCTGTAGGTCACAGGAGTGCAGAACAGCCAACAGAGGGCTAAAGTCCACTGGAGGCTGACATCATTCAGCTGGTCCAGGCTCTGGAGGGATCTCAAATTTATTCTCAGGATCAACTCTGATGCCTGGATTGACAGCTGGCCCAGTCTCTCAGTGACCCATTAGGTTTCTGACCCAGTTGTTCCCCCCCCTTAACAGTTTGGTGCTACAGTGAGCAATGGAGGGGCAGAGTGGAGAGCCAGTAACTGAAAGTCACTGTCCTCTGCTCACTGAAGACCAAGAACAGAATGGTCAGTGATCTCTAATCTTAGAGGTGTCAGGGTATCTTGCATCCATCTAGATGAGTATGTAGGCTTGTTTTTTTTTCAAACCTCATACTTCTCTAACATTTCACTGCAGTGTTAGCATTAAAAGAGGGCAATTCGATGGTCTGAGAGTCGCTGTCAAGTCCATAGGCTCTCCTGCAGCAGATCTCATCAAGCTGTTCTCCTCACACAGGAACAGTAACAATGTCCTGGAAAAGCTGATAATTGGCACTATAGAAATGCATTGTTGAGGGGAGAAAAAAGTGCAGAATGTCAGTAGCAGTATGCCGAGGAGCTGGGATGAGAGGATGAGAGGAGTTTGGGTGAGAGTAAGAGTAAGATGGGCATGTGTTGAGAGACTGAGCAGCAAGAAAAAAGTGTAGATCAAATATCTTTAACCGTACATGTTGCAGCTTGGTTACAGCTAATTCTTCATTGCTCGCATCCAGGTTAGGGATGCAGAAATTCACTGCAGTAGCCTGTGCTACAGTCAGTGCTGGTCACTACTGGGGTACTGCTTGAGTGACTTGCTTGCTGTATACTGAACAAAGAGGATCGCTCAACACCTTCACTATTTAGAGTGTTCCTTGTAGTTCAGAAGGCAAGTCACTCGAGCAGCACCCAGAGAAATCAGTGCTGACTGTACGTATCATAGACTACTACAGTGAATTTGAAGCTGGACCAATGTAATTTACTTTCCTTTTTTATCTGCACATCATGCTTGCAAAGTTTGTACTTTCTTCAATAAAATTTAAGTAAAAGGAAAATTGCTCCTGAACTGATCATTTATCTTTACAACTCTACTATGTCACATTAAAAACATGCTTTATTATTTCAGTGTATTACAAAAAAAAATCATACGTTATCACTTTTTAATGTTATATGCAAACCTTTCAGTGATGACAGAGATGGGCAGCTGGCTCTACAACAGCATAAGCAAACTAGTGAGTAATTTAATGACCCCTTTACCAGTTCACTTTGCCCGATATATCCATGAAAGGCTAATCATAATGCAGTATTTGCTGAATCACTGGAAGGGCAATTTCTAGAGGATTTGCCCTTAAAAAGTTCAAGTCACTAAGCTATAACAATCATTATTTGCTATAACAGTTGTTATTTCTGGAAAGAGATCCAATGTGAGCTGAAAATAACAGTCACTAAAATTGTTAACCTTATGGAGGATAACACAGGTCTTATAGCTTAGTGATTTAAGACTCTTTAAACATTTCTAACCAAGGTGAGAGTTGTTTGGTGTTATAATGGCCATAAGTAAACAGAAAATAGAAAACAAAACATTTAAAAAACGTAATGGCCTTATCATTTCAGG
Organism: Staurois parvus; assembly: GCF_062004578.1. Lineage (NCBI taxonomy): Eukaryota > Metazoa > Chordata > Amphibia > Anura > Ranidae > Staurois > Staurois parvus. The sequence continues at coordinate 1,736,346 of NW_028318726.1, forward strand.
ATGAGTAATATAATTCAGTTTAGGTCTGTGTAAGAAACAGACACTTCTATTAGGGCTATATTTTTTTTTACAGACATTTTTCTTGTGTTTTTCAAATAATACTATAGGACAAAGTGATAGCACCTCTAATAGAAAGCAGTATACAACATTGCAGTATTGAGGTTTGTGTGTCAAGATATTGAAATATAACTAAACATAACATTAATCACCAGGACGCGTATGATACATAAAAGTGTTAAGTACTACATTTTCACATATAAGGAGAAAATGGAATGCTGTGGTACTCTGAGTATTCAAATGACCTAAGGAAGACTAAGAATAACGGAATAGTTTAATGCTTTTGGGAAAGCCACATTATAGGAAATTACATTTTCCCAGTGATCCCTTTAGATTAGTGTGGTTCCTGATTGTGTGTTGAAGGAGAAGCATAATGTTTACCAACATATCCCTTGGATGTTCTTGAATAAGAAAGTTGGACCATGTTCTCAAAAACTTTATTTCCTTTTTTAGTTCTTTAATTAGTAATGCCACAGTTGATGAAAGCAAGTACAATCCTAGAAATATTGTGCAATGCAGGCAGTTTTTATAAATATATAGGAAAAAAGGTTACACGGAGTTCCTGGATTTGGTAGTATAAGTGGATATGGTTTAAGGTTTGTTAGAGCAAAAGGTAGTTGGCGAGACTAGATTTAAAATTTCAAGGAGGCATATGTGCTTCAATTTGTTCCAAAGTGAGATTGGATGAGACTGACTCACTCTTATAATCTCCTGCTTCACTCTGTGCTGGGTCATCCAGGTCTGCCATTTTTTTCCTTAGTGCAGGGATGGGGGTGCTCTACAGAGAGTCAGTAGAGGTTTGGTTTGGTGATGTAGCAGTCAATCAGAATGCTCTCTGAACTGTCAGGAATCTGGTGTTGTTGATCTGGATTTGGTGTAGCTGAGAGTGTGCATTAGGAGAGCAGCGTCTTGTGCACATTTATCCTATTGGGTGCCAGAGGCAGAAGTGCGTTCATGCTAATTTTTAAAATCTAAACAATAAGAAATCATTGTTGTTTAATGTATAGCTAATATTAAAACTAGGGTGAAATTGAATGTTCATCTCCCAGTACTTTTCATAACCACTTGTCCTCCTGAGGATTTACCCCCCTTTCAGGCCATTTTTTGCGTTACTGCGCTGTGTTACTACAGCTAAGAGAGGGCTTACGCCTGCTGTCAGCTGATGTCTCAGAGCTTCTTCAGGCTCTGGAAGGATCCCAACCATATTGCTGGGATCCCCCCAGCTGCCTGATTGATAGCTGGCTCTGGTTCTCAGCACTCGGCTGAGAGTCAAAGCCAGCTGCACATGCCCCCTTGCCAACCCAGTGCTCCAGTGAGTGCTGAAGGGGCAGAGCAGAGAGTGATGACTGCTCTCTGCTCAGAGCTGACCAAAAACTAATGAGTGATCAGCAGTCATGATTCAATTGCTCAGTTCTTGGGCTTAGAGCCAGCAGAGGACAATGCTGCAGCAGTGGACTAATGGAGGTGAGTATGTATGCTTTTTTTTTAACCACTTGCCCTCCAGAGGATTTACACCCCTTCCTGACCAGGCCATTTTTTGCGATACACTGCTTCCTTATTTTAATTGACAATTACGCGGTCATGCAATGCTGCACCCAAATGAAATTTACGCCATTTTTTTGCACAAATTGAGCTTTCTTTCAATGGTATTTGATCACCTTTGTGTTTTTTATTGTTTGTGCTATAAAAAAAAATGACGACAATTTTGAGAAAAAAAATTTTTTTTTTACTTTTTACAATTTAAATTGTTGGGTAAAAAAAATGTAAAAGATCAAATTTCGTCATAAATTTAGACCAAAATATATTCTGCTACATGTCTTTGCTAAAGAAAATCCCAATATGTGTAAATGAGTTGGTTTACATGAAAGTTATAGTGTTTACAAATGGTAGTATAGATACTGGATTTTTTCTTTTTTTTAAATTTTTACTAGTAATGGCAGCGATCAGCGACTTATAGCGGGACTGCGGTGGGCATTCTGACACTGGAGGGAACTGACTTGGTGTCACTGACATCTCCAGTAACACCAATACAGTGATCAGGTGCTAAAAAAAGCACTGACACTGTACTAATGGCACTGGGCAGGAAACAGTTAACATGAGAAGCGATCAAAGGGTTAGCTGTGTGCTGGGTGTGTTTTACTATGGGGTGGTGTCTGTGTGCTTCACTGTAAGCACACTGCTTTGGATGGCTGTGCTGTACGCAGCTATCCAAAGCAGTGTGCCCGAGCTAACAGGGAGGAGAACTGTTAGTAAACAAAACAGTTCTCCTCACCGTCGGAGATCCTCGGTAATCACTGGGTGCCGGGTAGGCGGCAAATGGCAGCGCGGGTATGGGGCACGTGCCTCGTGCACATCCCCTACCTGTAAATGCAAAATCACATATATACATTATGTTGCGCACCCGTGCAACTGTAGCAGTATTAATGCTATAGGGAGGTCGGGAAGCGGATAATAACTTCATGACAGGTGTTTTTTTTATACATACTGAGTTTGCTTACCTCATGTAAGTAAAGTGTATACAATATGTTTTCTGTTATCATGTTTAGGCATCCAAAAACAAGTTCCTAACTGCACAAGTTACACATTCTGCATGTTCATTATATAGATTGCAAATAGCTAGAGGGTTTGGTGGTGTTGCGTTTCTGTCCCAGAAACCAAGAGGTCTTTTGCAGATTGAATGCTTCTCTGAGAAATCCTGCTGCCAGGTTGATGCAAAATAAGAACTAGGATTTGTGTTTATTTTTACATCACTTAGGGTGGCCTTACACAGGCTGATTTTTCATACAATTTGACGACTGTTCAATGAACGAATGATAATTGTGCCATTCAATTTAGTAAATAGAAGCTGGAGACCAGTTAAAATAACAAATATAGTCAAAATAACAGTCTTAAATACTGAAAAATGTTTCTCTGCCAAACAAACTTTTTCAATAATATCCTCTTATCTGAGTGCTTTGGTAGCAGCTGCGGCAGAAAAAAATTAGGTCTGTTGTAATTTGTATTTTTAAAAATGTAAGAAATGAAAATACACCATACAATATGAATCCAGTTTGTATAGCAATTTTGAGCATTCACATACTCATATTCATAATGCAAAACCATTGTGGGGTAAGTGTATCAAAAATGGAGCAAAGATAATAAGCAAAAAAATTGGAATTCTTGTCCATAGCGATCAATAAGAATTCTTGTTTACTTGTTCAATACAAGGAGAGATGAATCCTAATTGGCTCTAGCAAAAAATACAGGATTTTTATTAGAATAACCACAGGTAAAATAAGTTATCTCTAATGATGACTATCCTTTGTCCAGATAGCTGCTTTTTACTGTACAAATCCTATTTTTATTCTTCCTGGATACTACACATAGTGATCTTTGCTGCAAATTACAGCTCAAGCTTGCATACAGTGATAGAAAGCAGTCAGATACCCAGTTCTTCTCTTCCTTTGTTCATAAAAAGCCTTGTTTTGTTCTCACAGAATGCAAGGAGTTCAGTGTAATGACAAGGGGAGATCTTAGTGTTTAACTGTCCCTTGTCTCCACATGTTATTGTTCACATAACTCCTTGCATTCTATAAAATGAACACAAGTCTTTTTGTGAATGGAAAAAGATAGAGTAGGAGAAGGGTATATGATTGCTTCCATTTTCTGTATTAGAGCCATAATACTCAGTCACAATGTAGGAAGACAAATGCTACATATGATAATTATTACTCATGGTAACTTATTGGACTTGTGGCTATTCCATTTTTTTTTCTGGAGTTCTACTTTAAAGGTCAGCACAAATAGTTTACTGCACACATTACAACAAACCACCTGATGTATTATGCGTACAATGTATTTGGCAAGCTTAGTTATTTAATGTTAATTAACAATTTGAGTGAAACCTTTTGACTTTTCTGTGCCACATTGGAAGAAGAGGAATTGTTGTGGGCCACATACAAAATACACTAACAATAAGGACAGCTGGTGAGCATAAAAAGTCAAGCAGATTACAAGTTGACGATCACTGACATAGATAATGCACCTATCTGAGTAAAAAAATGACTTTTACTTTTATAGTGAAAAATATTATTAAAAAAAACAGGAGGGCACATACAACTAGTGTGATATTTGATGTTTTTGATAACCTAACACATCAGTATCTGGTTCAATGAATGTTGTAGCAATTCTCAATGAATCCTCAATGTTCTCATCGGGTACTTTTTTATTTTTATATATTTCTAATTTTGCCCTTCATGTGCTTCATCCTTGTAAATAGTTTCTCACAAATTTAGGTTCTGTTGAAAGTGATGACATAAGTAAGGCGTGATTGTGAAGACAGAGATATTTTTCTTTGCGAAGATAAAATGGGATATTTTTCTTTGTAAAGATATAACACATTTGTTCTCTAAGTATAAACGCTTTTTTAAATTTTTTTTTGTTAAATTAACATTTTTAAATAAGTTTATAGTTTTGTGTTAGGCCACATTCTAGCTATCTTGGGCCACAAGCTGGACACCCCTGCTCTACCGACCTTCCTGCAAATTTTAAAAAGCAGTCATGACTTAAAGCTGGCTTGGAAAGACACTCATGTTTGTGACCTTAAGCATCACAGAGAAATTGGGTGTAGTTTATTTGCAGTATGGGATGCGACAATTTAATTCCTGGAATGAAGCGGTAATAACCTTATCAAACACTGCTGCATTCCTCAAAAGATTGGATGAAATTGGAAGACAACATTCTTTCTGATCAATACTCAAGGCATCATCTTTGCAGAAATATTTTCCTTTCCAAATCCTCCAAAGGAGTCTGCTGCACTGTTTCCCTGTTTATTGTTTAATTTTTCTGCCATCCTCCACACACTCATTCTTTGATCTGATTGTACAAGGGTTTTCATGCTGTTCACATTTGCATCCCTCATTTGCATTTTTGGCTGCCCACGTATGAAGGCAAAAAGCCTTCAGCCTGAAGAACCACTTTGATTTCTTCATGAAATGCTCACCACAAGCCTGTTGTAACAGAGCTAAAGTTGCATTCACATGTTTGCCAATTTATTATGCCAAATTTGATGTTAATCCACTGCTCCAGATTCATGTCACTCATATTCCACAAACTGTGCAACACACACGCGCTATTTCTTCTACTACTTCACAAAGAGTCAACTGGTCGAGTGTGAATGGCTGTGTGACTCACCACCATAGTTTTACACTGAGGGCATTAAATTGCCACACCTCATAAGTGTGCAAACGTTTTACCACTGTCAGCATGATATTTAGTAATGACTCACTGTACAACATATTCCGGAAGGTTGATCAGCAGAATACAGAGTATGTGAAAAAAACATCTATGGCCATTCACTGCTCACAAAGCCACTGTAGGGTTTATGTGTCCGTTTATGAACCAGCGGTAATAGATCTCTGCTCAGTTCTCCGGTATTCTCGGAGAACACAGTTCTCCTGTGAATGCAGTTTATGAAGCAGTGTAGATCAGTTCTCCAAACAAAGGGAGAAGCGATCTACAAACGCAGGAGAACGGTCTACAAACACTGGAAAACGGCTGATTTTACTATAATCTCGCGAGATTACAGTAAAAGTTCAGTTTACTAAACAGAGGTAAATTATTGCTGCTTAGTTTGCAGTCCCTCCGATTCTCCAGCTCTGGGCTGGAGAATCTGGAGGGAGAACACAGATCTCCAGTGAAGGGCTGAACATGTTCTCCACTGATCTCCTGAGTGTCATAAACTGTGAATGACCAGAGAATAGCTGAGATCCTCTGAATCGCAGCTATTCTCTGTGTCATAAACGGACACCTTATTTACTAAAGTTGGTTCACTCAGAATCTTGCGCAGCTGTACATGGTAGCCAATTAGCTACTAACCTCAGTTTGTTCAATTAAGCTTTAGCAATAAAACCTGGAAGCTGATTGGTTTCTATGCAGAAGTGCATGAGATTCGTAGTGAACCAGCTTTAGTAAATAAACCCCTGTGACCAGGGGTGGACTGACCATTTGAAAACTCGGGAACTGCCCGAGGGCCTGGGGTCAGTAGGGGGCCCCATGAGATGCCCCTGGTACCTTTTTCATAGGCTTTTTTGAGTTTGGGCAAGGACACAGGGGCCCCATGATCCCCTATTTCACGGGTGCCCCATGAATTGTCAGTCCGCCCCTGCCTGTGACCATCTTTAGAAAAGTTGTCTTGTGTTGTTGATGGCACTTTTTAATCATCCTGATGAATCCTAACAAAGCCTTGATTGTGTTAATGTTTCTACAAACTGTTCAGGAAAAGTGATTGGCATATACAGTATTTAATGTTTTATAGTCCATATATATATGCATGCTAAAAGAGACAACCAAACATTTCTAGAATTCAGGGAATCTCCACAAGCTGTTCTTCAGACTGATATAATATCTGTTTCTTCAAATGGTTCCTGAATTGGGGTTAAACTAGTTATAAATTCTGTACCTAATAAATATGTATACTGTTGACTATTTTAAGCTTTTTCTTTCCTCGATTTTTTGAGAAAAGTTAAATTTTGCTTACTGTTTATTTTTGGCAAACATCTCTGTATTTTGTAGTTATAATAATTTTCCTGAATATGCTGTTTTCCTAAATATCTGTATAGTGGATTTTTTTTTTAGAGATCAACTACATGGATTTAATCATGGACTTGAAACCAATATTTCACATTAACTATTGAAGGGCATTAGTTCCCTAAGCTGATATGTCTATTTGATTATTTTTGTAATGAAAACTTGCAAATTCTGATAGCTGCATGTTTCCATTTCATTTTCCTGTGGAAAGTCACTTCCTCTCTTGTCAGTATCCATTTATTCATCCATGCATACATAATTCACATAGACAGCTTGCAATAGTAATGCCTGCTTGCTAATGCTGCCATATTTTAGCAAATTGATACCCTTTATTTCTATTATATGAATAATTGAGATAATAATCCACAGGAAGAACTAACTTAGATGTGCTCTCCTTTAAGAAAAATTTACATTTTAAGGACTTTTTCATAGCTCTATTTACAGAAATGACAAATTTCTATTAAAAACATTAAGGGCATCTTATAAATATACTTACTAATATTTTTATTAAATCTTTCCAAAACTTTAAAAGACAAATGGGCTCAGGATTACATATTAGGCATGATTTACTAAAGGACTAGAGAATATTCATTTAACATGAATAAGATAAAACTATGTCCGTTTTGGATACAAAAGCATATGGAGTGGAAACTTTTTTTTAAATGCATTTTTTGCTGCCATCTTATGGGGTATTTGGTTTGACATACACTAAAGGTGAAGCTGCTTCCTAGTCAAAGTCTTGTTTCTAGTTTTTGAATGGAGACGATTAAAACCACTTGCCCTCCAGAGGATTTACCCCCCTTCCTGACCAGACTATTTTTTTCTATATGGTACTGCATTACTAATAACTGACATTTGTGCGATCAGGCAACACTGCACTCAAATTCAATGTATGTCCTTTTTTCCCTATGAATAGAGCTTTCTTTTGGTGGTACGTCTGTGCATTTTAAATTTTTTGTGCTATAAAAAAAAGACTGACAATTTTAAGAAAAAAAACAATATTTTTGACTTTTTGCTATTAAACATGTCCAGCAAAAATGAAAAAAATCTAATTTTGTTATAAATTTAGGCCAAAATTAATTCTGCTTCGTGCCTTTGCTAAAATAAATCCCAATATGTGTAAATTAATTTGTTTATGTGAAGGTTATAGCATTTACAAATGGTGGTATATATACTGGAATTTTTTTTTTCTTTTTACTAGTAATGGTGGCGATCAGCAACTTATAGCGCGACTGCAAGACTGCGGCAGGCATTCTGACACTAGGGGGAACTGACTTGGTGTCACTGACATCCCCAGTGACACTTATACAGTGATCAGTGCTAATAAAAAGCACTGACACTGTACTAATGGCACTGGGCAGGAAGGGGTTAACATGAGGGGCTATCAAGGGTTAACTGTGTGCTGTTTCAAATTATGTGCTGTGTGTGTGCTTCACTGTAAGCACACTGCTTTGTATAGCTCTGCCATACAAAACAGTTTGCAGGAACTGACAGGAGAGAGAACTGTATTGTTTACATACAATTCTCTCCCCTATCGGTAGTACTCGGCGATCACTGAGTAATCACCAGCCGGGACCCTGTGGTTGACAGCCGAGGCCGCTAATGTCAACGTTGATGGGGCTCTCGCACAGCTCGTGCATGCACCCTACCCAAAACTGCAAAATCAATGTACGTGATTTTGTGCACCCACACCACCCTGTAGCAGTATTTCTGCTATAGGGTGGACGGGAAGCAGTTAAGAATTTCTGTTTGATTTTTACTGCTACCTGGGGTTCTGTTTGTGATTTCTCCTCACTTCTTGTCATGCTGACAACATTTTTAACAAACAAGGAGTAAAGAAAAATTTACAACAGGGACCCAGAAAAAAATAACAATCTACCACAGGTTCTAGTCTCTTCCCCCCCCCCCCCCACTAAAAGAAAACATTTTATTCATGTCTTATGTTGCTGTTGGAGAGTACCCCTTACTTCCTGCCTGGTAAAATGTGAGTGAGACAGGAAGTGATGAGCAGATGATCTTTAGTGGGAATACAGATTGCAGCAGATCCTCAGTAGGACTACAGTTTGCAGCAGATACCTGGTTATCAAATGCAAGGCTGCTCTTTTGTGGGAGCCAAACAAACCTCTTAGCATTGAAGAGATTGAAGTTGCTCTACCAAAGGCTCATGAGGTCCAGATAAAGGCCATGAAGGTGCTGGAATAGTTGAAAGTATTGGTGAAGGAGTAATTACAGTTAAACCAGAGGAGAGAGATCTATATCAGACCCCACCGCAGCTTATCTTTAAGGGGACCTCTTGAGTGACATCCTACCGCCAAGACCAATAGAGGAGGTTATCCATACCAGGCTGCATCCTGTTTCATTATAGAGGGGACCTCTGGTTGTTTATATATAATGCGCATGTAAAATGCGCTTCTGGTGAGTGCGCATTTCTACTATTCACCGCACGTCACCGGATTACCTACTATACTGGGATAATTAGAGTCACCTGTCCGGAATATTTCTCTGCACCTATATTGAACTATTTATTATTTGAATACAGTACATAGTTTATCTGGGATATTTTTTATCTTCCACATTTTGATGGGACATTTCTTAAATTTTATGATTTAAGTGCTTTTACCAGCAGTTTTATTGTGATATTTTAGCCTCAGGTATTTTATATCGATTTTATTGTCTTGGCGCTGCACTACGTGATATATGTTTGATTTTAGAAGGTTTTAATGTTTCCTTTTTAGTGTATCAGCTGCTTTTTATATGAGCGCTTGCTGAGTCCCACATTTTTTACACTGGGACAGGAAGTGAGGTGAAGTTTCTTAAACAGATCACCAAATAAGAGTAGCATCATGATAGGGGCTTTAGCTCTTCTATATCCTATCCAGATCTAAGCAAAAAAGTTTTGAGTGAAAATTCATTTGAGCCTTATTGCAGCACCAAAAGTAAAATGTAAGATAATCAGGTTCCTTCTTTAACTCCCTTTTTACTTTTTTTATGCCATGAACTTAGCTTTAACAGTGAGCCAGAGCTCTTTTGCTCCCTGATCTATCAATTCCCTCTGGGAGGATTAGTGTGAGGTGTGCTACTGGGCTCACCGTATTCACATCTCCTCTAGTTTCTGAACTGCTTGTGCTGGAAGCAACTGTTTTTATGATGTAGTGTGTTATCTAATCCATGAGTAATTAAACATCTAGGCATCAAAGGGCATGTGTAGTCGTAGTTTCCTTTTATATTCTGAAACACATGACATTCAAAACACTCTATGGTAGAGGTCAATGTACATGAACGGTAGTGCATTACAAAGCACATGCCATGAGTTTTGGTACACTGCATTGATAAAAAAGGGTACCTTTTTGGTACTTACCTGTGGGTTGGCAGCCAATTCATAATGAATGAGCAGCTGCAACAAAACACATTATCATGTGGCACTGCAACAAACCACAAATCCAACCTCAATAACTGTCATGGTAAATACTAATATTATAATAATATAATAGGCTATAGAAGACGTCTTAGCATATACATAGTTACATAGTGTGGCTGAAAGTCCATCCAGTTCAACCATAAATATACTGTCAGTGTATCTAATGAACAGAATTGGTTACTGTTTATGCGCTAAAAAAAGATGATGTTTGATTAATTTTTATGAGTCGGTTTTCACCAGTTTTGTTTCCACATGTATGTACTGTATATGCAGTGATCATTTTGTAGCTTCATTCTATTACACCAAATATGGTGCTTTTGGTAATACATTACCATGTACCTGGGGGCACATGCGCGACCTTCGACGATGGTGGATGCTTAATCCCTGAGCTCCACTCATCCCCGGCCTGCCCAGCTCTCCTGATCTCCGCTATCAGCTTCTCAATACTCCGGGTGAGCCCTATAAGCTCCGCACCCAGCCCGGCATGTCAGGGGGATATAATGGGGAAGATTGGGTGCTGGAAGCTCCCCTCCCCGCCGCTGCAAGATCGGCAGCCCTCACCGCTCCAGCACTTCCTCTCTAGGCCACAATCCCTGGCCTTGAGTACCGCTGCGAGTCCGCAGAAGAGCTCCGGACCTCTAGCGGCAACGGGAGGTACTACAGCTCACTCCTCTATGGAGTAGCTTGCAACCTCAGCATATGAAAATCCCCAGATGGAGGATTCTGGGTTTCTGGTAATGTCAAAGGGGGCAGTAGACCACCCTTCTACAGGGCATTCTTCATCACCATCTTCTGCACCTGTACCTCAGCATGCCTCATCTTCTCTCACAGTCTCTTCATTAGATGACAAATTGCAAGTATTTCTACGCAACATCACTGCTACTATATCTGCTGAAGTTGGTAAGTTGGTTTTGGATCTTAGGGGGGAAATAGCCCAGATGGGAGACCGCATGAATCAATTAGAGAAAAAGTTCGATGAATTGGTGCAATATGTTCATGTTCTGGAGGAAGACAACGCGTATCGGAAGCATTCCTTGTCCTAAATGCAGCTCCAACAGGAAGATTTGGAAAACAGAGAACGCCGCCAGAACATTCGTATTTGCGGTGTGTCCGAATCAATTGTTGATTCTCAGCTCCATCGACACCTATTGTCTTTCTTCACCGCAACTGCCCCCATGGTTCCGGAAGTGGATTGGTGGCTGAATAGGGCTTATCAGTCTCTAGGCCCGAAACCTGTTGAAGGCACCAGATCCCGCAACGTCATAGTCCGCTTCCATTGATGACTTGGGTCTAGTAATTTTTCCCAAGTATATATCAATACGGATATCTATGTTTCTCACTGTAATTTCTATGGTTTATATTTTATGTGTTATATCAGTGTACTGGATTTTTGTTTTATCTGTTTTTCGTTTTGTTTCATCGATGGTATTTCAATAATTTTTTTTGCTGGTACAAATGCTATATACATTATTGTTTTATGATGGCCTTACGGTTTTTATCATATAATGTGAAGGACGTTAATTCCATCCAAGGAATTTCGATTCTCAGGAGCAGACATCATTTTTGTTTAGGAGACCCATTTTAAATCGAATGGCTCGTTTCATTTTACCTCAAGGTTTTTTTCCCAATCCTACTCGGCTTTTGACCCTTCTGGGAAGACTGGAGTGGCAATTCTGATTCGGATGCACTGCTCCCTTTGGGTCGTTTCCTCCAGGGTCGACCAACGAGGTTGTTTCATTATTTTGGAATATATGCTTGGTGACACTCCCCTTGTTTTATTGAATATGTACATCCCAAATATGGGTCAGTTGCAGTTTCTTTCCCAAACACTTGCCAAATTAGGTTCCTTTTCTACTCCGCATGTGATTATTGGGGGTGATTTTAATTTAATCATTTCCCCCCATAAAGACAGGAAGGTTCTCTTCAAGTCCACTTCCTCAAAGCGGCAATGTTCCTTCTCAAAATCTTTTCAAAAACTGATAAGGGAGCATCGTCTCTGACGCCTGGTGGATTAGACACCCTGTTCACAAACGGTTTACTTTCTACTCCCCCCCTCATTGTATCTTTCCCGCTTGGATAATTCCTTCATCTCCACCCCATTGCTCCCTCTTCTGGTTTCATCTGAAATCAATCTTATCACGTGGTCCGAACACGCTTATCTAACTCTGAATCTTTTTTTCCCTAACATTATGCCAAAAGCATGCCGCTGGCGCCTCCAAGTGACCTTTCTAACTACAGACCATCTCCAAGATGAGCTTTCTCAAGGACTAGATATGTATTTTCACCACAGTGTTGGCTCTGTAACCTCTACTTCGACTCCGTGGGAAGCTCGTAAGGCAGTATTTCAGGGACTCTGTATCTCTATGGGCTCTCGTTTGAAAAAATCCTCAGCGAGTGCCAAGGCTTCCCTCATCTGCCAATTATGATTTTTTATTATATTAAAATTTATGATTTCGTGTTTAAAATTTTATCTTACCTGGGATGTTTACAAGACTCTTGTTCGGACAGATTTCAGTGAGTTATTCCTAAGAATTACAGGCCTACAATTAAAAAACAACATATTTCCATGCAAAAAAATTTACCGCTTTGAGCACAGAAATGCTGACATAATCAGACCGCTAGGGAGGTTAAGTAAAAAAGCAATATTACACTTAAAAAAAAATGTAAAGAGACACCAACATCAGCATGCACCTGGTTTTTAAAGTTGCCAATTGGACTTGAATGATTTTTCCTTGGTGTATAAAATACCTCAAACACATTAAATACAGCAAAAATATACACTTTCAAAAAAATTATCTTCCTGTATGGAAAAAGTAATGATGGCTATGACACAAAGTATCTGAATTTTATGAGCAGTGTATATTGCTGTTTATCAGTACTCAGATTAGCTTCCCGCATTAGTTTTTTTTTTCTTGACTACTGTAAATAACATTGTTTGTGATTTCAGTGACTTTAGAAATGAAGTGACTTTATTTCTGGCAAGATGAGTGGGCATTTTTTTATACTTGCTAAAAAATGAAAAATAATGCAACCACAACATCTGTGGACTGGTAAGCTGTACTTTATTTATTTTGAACAAAAGTGAATGTTCGCATATGTAAAACCATAACTATATAGGGTGAGGAGAGAAAAAAACTAACTTCTATACCTTTTTATCTGAGTATGTGTCATGTACAAAATATCTTGCTTTCACAATACTCTCTTAAACAGAAGATGTGTTGCATTGGAAAAAAACAAATTATAGAAATAAAGTATTCATAGAGATGACAGAAATGTATTCTGATCCATCTGTTTTTGATGTCTATTTCCTTCTAGGATAATCTGACCACTCCTGCTTCCTTCCCTAGCCTTTGAACACTCAGTTGAGGTGGTTATGAAGCATCTTTGCAGATAATTGTGCTAAATTTTTGTACTTCTGGCCTTTACTTTACCTATGCCCATGTGAGGGAGCTCAAGCAGCCAGATGCCAGATCCCAAGCACCATTAGGAATAAATATTATGATCCACAAAGCCTGAAAGTATTGTATATTTCCTCTCTCCCATGGCAGCAAACATGTTTCTAGGGGAGTGAAGGTAAGGTGAGTCTGTAAAGAGCAGGACTGGGCATTTAATTTAAAATATGTACAAACCCAATGCTATATAAGTTTAACGTGTGAAAAGAATATCTAATTCTTAAGTTTTTATTAAAAAAAAACCAACAGCCATTACAAGGACAGAAGGTAAGTCTTTGGGGGGATGCAGGGTACTAAAAGTAGTGGGGTTTCTTAAGTTATTGCTGTGAAGGTATTCAGGAAAAGTGTAGCCTTTAAAAATGCATTAAATCAGTAAATACAATATGTTTTTATTTTAGATTCCTTAACTTGGAAATATTTCATAAGATTGTCATAAGGCAGATGTCATTTCATTATTTAACCCCTTGATGCCGATCGCACGCAAATATGCGGCCTCTCGGTGTCTGGGCCTTGATGCCAAGCGACCACATATTTGCGTGCAATTAGAAAATACATATGTGCTCAGAGCATGTGCCCTGCATGCTCCCAGCACATATGTCTGTGACCATGGAAAGGACCCGATCTCCCCTTTCGATCGGGACCTTTTCCGATCGTGTGACCGCCGTGCCGGCGAATCACGGTGGTCACATGACCCTAAAACCCCGCCCGCCTCCCGGCTTCTGAAACTCTTAAAGGGCTGAAAGGCACCGGCGCTAAGAGGTCAATGGATAAGTTCACCTTTGGAACATGTTACATGTTCCATCTGTTTTTAGCCACACCCACCCCCCCTCCCTTTGACAGTACAGGGAGAAGTCTCCCTGTACTATCTGTTAGATTTGAAAACTGCGTGGCTGTGAGGGACTTCGTTAACATGGCTGCATCACTCATTCAGAGTTCTGTGAATGAGTGCCTGCAAGTCCCAGCAGCCTTAGCGGCTGTGAGCTTGTAGTTTTCAATGAGAGAGGACAGAAAGGTGCTTCTAAGTGCAATATTCCACTGTATGTTTTATTTAGAAACAGTTAAAAACACTTACAGGATAATGGTGGTAATTAGGCTCATTAGTGAAGTCTATCCTGCCCCTCTGTGTCAGCCCTTCATTAGTGGCCACCCCCTCCCCTAGTTTTCTTTGTGACACCATATGCCTATGAAATACGGCACCGATTTTAGTATTCGCCCCCCTCCGCCGCCCTCCTTTGTTTCGTGTATACTAAGATACCACCCCTTGTAGTCCACCTCCTTCCCTCCCACCCACAGCATATAATCTGCCTCATCTCGATAGGGTTCGGGTCTTGATGAAGGAGCCTACTGCACATGCTCCGAAACTCATCACCGCCCCTTTTACACATCACTTCCAGCATATGAGCTGGGGGCCATCTTGGACCTGTGTTCTCTGCTCCCCCTGCAGCCGCTGGTTGGGACAGCATTTTGAGAGAAAATCTACAGTGACAGGAGACCCGCATAGACTTCACTGATAAGCCTATTTACCACCATTATCCTGCAAGTGTTTTTAACTGTTTTCTAATAAAACATACAGTGGAATACTGCACTTAGAAGCGCCTTTCTGTCTTTTCTCATACAGAGCCTTGCTTCACTCTTGGAAGTGCTGCCAAGTGCATGTTCCAGATGTCATCCACATGGAGGCTATTGTCTTCAGCAGAGATGCCCTCTGACTTTCTTTTTGTAGTTTTCAATGAGCTAGTTAATTGAAGCTTCCTGTCAGAATATTTGCTTGGCCGTACATCCTGTACTGCAAGCAGATATTCTGACAGATCTGCAAGATCTCTGGTGCAATGCTTTACAGGCTTCTTTGGACAAAAATAACGAATGCACATTTTTTTACTTACAAAAAAATGTGCATTTATTATTTTTGTCTATAAGGTGAACTTATACTTTAAGAGGGCTAAAAAAAACTATATCTGGGTAACAAAAGACCAGTAATCCTGATTTTGTTGTATGTAAATTATCTGCAAAAAAAGAATGCAAAAATATATAGCTGACAACATATGAATAGAGAATCAGAATAGGTTTACAAAGGGTAGCTTATATACTAATATGATCAGCTATTATGAGTTGGTAAGCTGGAAGTTGGTAATGCTTGGCAGTTCTCTCAGGATTGGTAAGGCTTCATTTGAGACCTGGAATTCAGAGGCTTAGATAGGCTTTGGGTGGGAAAAAGTCTCCCAAACCTTATTACAGGGACTTTGGTCCCAAAAGGGTTAATCCCTCTGCAAGGTAGGCTTGAAAAGGAGCAAGGAGGGGTCTGTCAGGTGGAGTGGAGTAGTTCACAGCTGTGAGATAGTGAGAACTGGCTGGTGAGTGACACTCTGTTTGCTGAGCTCCTGCAACTTTTCTTGGACCCTGAAGCAGGTGGGAACCTAACCCAGGTGTGGGACTGGCATTTTGGTAGTGAGCTGTAATATTTCTTCCCATATATGAAAACTGTGGACTGTTTGTATTTTTGCTTTGCTGAAGAAAAGCTGTTTTATCTTCCTGATTTTTGAAGAAATGATAAAGACTGTTGCACTTTTACAAATGGCAGGTGGGTGATACTGAGTTCTTCATACTAACATGTATAATAACATTATTCTAGAAAATATATGCTATCTTCAATAGCATAAAATAACAATGTTCTTTAAAGCTTGAAACCCATGGCTTGAAAAAGAAAAAAACATCTTAAGTCTGTTCCCATATGGTACCCACTGTAATGTGATGTGATTTATATTAAATATGGTATTTCTTTTCCATGTTCTTTTAATAGTAGATGTATGTGTTTTTCAGTAGTACATACAATTTGTGCCTACCAACAAGCTACTTTGCTACATCTTTATCCTTACACCCTACCTTACCTCTATTTTCTTTTATTATTTTGTCATAACAATATTGTTAAATGAATGTCTTGCCAATTTGTACTGAAAATTTCTTAAAGGAACCCATGCATGCTTGTTGTAAATTTAATATAAGCACCTTCAATAATTAAAAAAAAATGACAAAATGCAAAAAAAAAAATATTAGCCTGGTGCAGAATCCAAAGATGCAAAGATTCAAGTAGAATCTTTGTAGATGGGCAAAAAACTGGTTAAAAGATGGATAAAAAAAATGGATGTTAAAGGAACATACTTTTAAAGGCCTATTGTTAACAGCAGTGTACTGCAGACATCAGTGCTAGTGAATAGGGATAAAGGTGATCCTTACTATATCCTACATCATAACAACATATATAATGAAATAGCAGTAATAAGAGTGTTCAATTAAGTAAAAAAAAAATATATATATGCACTTTTATTTAAAAAATATATATTCAGTTGTTTTTGTGTATTCAGCTACCGTATTTTTCGCCGTATAAGACGCACCTGACCATAAGACGCACCTAGGTTTTAGAGGCAGAAAACAGGGGAAAAAAAAATTCTGAACTAATGGACTGCAGACACAGTACAGGAGATGACCAGAGACTGCGGACACAATACAGGAGATCACCAGAGATTGCAGACATAGTACAGGAGATGACCAGAGACTGCAGACAACACAGGGATGACCAGAGACTGCGGACAGCACAGGGATGACCAGAGACTGCGGTCAGTACAGATGACTGCTGACCTTTGGGGAGGTGGGGAGCGGGTACCTGAATTTGACAAGTACCCGATCTTACCTGTTCCTCGATCCAGCCGCGCGCTGTCTTCCCGGCTTCTGTAATGGCGCTCGGCATGACAGCCAGGTGCCCAGTGCGCATGAGCGAGAAGCACTTGCGCTTTGTGATTGGTCCAGCGGCTTCTGGGATCTGTCATGTGTCCCAGGTGCCGCCTTACCATTCACAAAGCGCACCGCTTCTTGCGCATGCGCACTTGGCACCCGGCTGTCATGCCCAGTGCCCACACTACAGGAGCCGGGAAGACAGCACGCCGCTGGATAGAGGAACAGGTAAGGTCCCGCTGCAGAGCTGAGCTGCCGGCCCGGTATTCTGACACGGCCGCGGTGGAAATACCGGACCGGCCGCTCCATATTCGCCTAATAAGACGCACTGACATTTCCCCCCCAGTTTTGAGGAAGAAAAAGTGCGTCTTATACGGTGAAAAAAACGGTACATTGCACGCCCAATGGTTCAGTGGACCCACATGTGCCCAAAGTATTAATGCACCATTGATACTGATAAAATGTGCATACCGCTATACATCATAAGTGTTGTAAACTGATAAGCAATGAAGGGTGTAACATGTATTAAGGAAACCCTTTAAAAATGAGAACTGTAATCAATGTAGCAAGAGCATCTGATGGGCAGGGCATGGGTGCTCTCATACAGCTGTATTTTCACTAATAAATATATTATTTGGAGCTCTCGTCTGCAAGGTTATTTATTTCAGGTTTAAAGCTGTGAAATCCCTAAACACTAGACCTAGTTTTCTTTTTACCTATTTTATCAATGATCTGGGAGATGAAATAAAACATTGTCATTATTGCTACAGGAACAATTGAGTACTGTCCGTGATACTTTTTTTATTTGCACTAACATACATTATTGCTAATAATACAGACGATGTAGAAGCACAATATAAAGTCAAGTGGCAGCTTTAAACGCAAATAAAAAACTGGAATGTTTAAAAATAAAAAATCCAAGGATGATGAGTGTAACATTGCAGGTGACACCTGAGAATAGCAGCCTTACTTACTGGTTTCTACAATTACTTTTTAACTTCTCAATTAGTCTTTATACTGGTGACAATGCAGCCACTGCCATGGTGGCAGCTATAGTTGGATTGCTGTGTCAGTTAAGGTATCTAATTTACAAGTTTAGCACTTCTCAAGCTCGGATCAATTCACCTTTGTATGTTGTATACCCCTCTGTAGTTTAACCCTAACATTTTTTAACTTTATGGTAATTTGAATACTGTTCAGTGGGCTCTGAAAATGTGTATCTCTTTGTTAAGGGGTTCTTTTTTACTTTCAATTTCTAAAGGACAATCATGACACCTAAAAACTTATGTGATACAGCAATCATGGCTTGAATATATTATCAGTACTGTGGATAGGTTACGTCTATTTAAAATTGTGCATGACATCTATTATACACTGCTAAAGCTGCAAATAAGGGTTTTAGTTTACAAGCTATATATCCCAGATGTTCCTTTCTGGATGCACATTTATTACATATGCTTTAGACCTTTCATATGTTTTGGATTCTTACTTCCAATGTACACTCCTTGACTCCCTGGGCTTTACAGTGGTCCAATTTTAAGTGAGCTGATGCAGGAACTCTTTATATCCTTATTCAAGGCACTTATGCCAGGATCCTATTTAGTTTGACTGGCTCCTATGCAAGGAAACTCATTTTTCTTCATTAGCAGGACACTCTTCCTCCTCATAAAAAAAAATATTTAGCAACTTGGTTATTGAGGCATTAACCAACTTTGAAGCAATTGTAAAGGTAGAATGTTTTTTACTTCACATGAGTGCTCTGTATGTCCTTTTTTCATCTGCCTGTTTACGGATTAAAAACGGACACCCATGTATTTCTATGGGCTCGTGGATGTAAACAGATGATCCATTAATCCATTAATGTACACATCTGTTAACATCCATTTTTTTGAACGGAAAATAACTCTATTTTTCTTCCATAAAAGAAAATGGAACGGACAAAAATTTGATGTAAATTTACGAACAACAGATGTAAACGGATATAAAGTGATGAAAAACTGACTTGAACTGATGAAAAACTGAAGTAAACTGATGAAAACTAATCCATTTTTTATAGGAAAAAATGTGACTAAACTGATGAAAAAAATGAAACACCCATGTGAAAGAACCCTTAGTATACACCCAATGAAAGTGTATAGATTTGCAAATACACTTTTTATATCAAGGCCTCCACAAAGGGTAAGGGAAAAAAACATCCCCAACTGTTTATGCAGCAGTTTTATAAAGTAAGGGGTTTAGCGGTGGAATTCTTTAATAAAGATCAAATTGACAAAATAAATATATAAAATTTTATTTAATGAATAGATGATTGTCTTTCAATTAATAATATCCAAATTGAAAATATTAAAGACTTGAAAAAAAATATTGCTCCAGAGATTTGAGTTGACTATACTTTTTTTTTTTTCCTTTTTGTGCTGCAAAATTGGATGCAGTTACTAAGTTGTACTTCTCTGCAGGTGCATGCATTTGAACATGGTGACATTATTTTTAACTATATATATGTCAAAGCATCATAAAAAATACATTTCCAGGAAACCACTTGGATAGATGCAAAAGTTTCCTACCTAAATCTAATTTACAAAAAAAATATAGCCACAAGCTCAGATTGCTTTACTACCCAGTGATGGCTGCCATATGTTTTTACTGGACTGAATATATTCTCCTGGTTTCAGTTGTAGTTTTCACAACAACTAATGTTACAATATATCACAAACGTGTTGCAGACATTTTGTTACACCCACACCCCACCCTTTATGGATTTTCTGTTCTAGTACTATGTGATATCACAACTTTAATCATAACATTCAAATGATATATTCTGACATGCATTGTTAAAACAGATATTTTCTGACATATACTGGGAACAACAAACAACTGTATGTTTTTGAAAAGTCATAAAAGGCTTGCAAAAAATGGATAGCTCATGTGCTTTTTGATGACTGAATAACTATTTGCACACGTTTGTAAATGTTTTAATTATTAGCAATAAAGGTCATATTTCAAACATTAGCAAGCATGTCGAAGTCCTAATTAAGGAGTATGTGAGTTCTTTTATGTGTACTTCATTAAATGAAATAAGAAAAATATAATTAGCTTTTATTTAGATTACTCAATTCAGAATAATAAAAGCACAGACATCTCTTTTGATTTATCTCATCCCATTTTGTTTATCAGAGATTTTGCATCAAGTTAACTAACTCTGTATGAAGTGTTCAAAAAGCAAATATTACACTGAATAACTTGAATTACAATAGAAGCTATATTCTTTATACTGTAAAATTTCAATGATTGAATAATGTAACTACGCTAAATACCCAGATAGATTAAAAAAAAATATGCTACCACAGATACTTTAAGCCAAATGTCTAATGTTTGCATGACCACTTTTCTCAACTGCCGAGTAATATAAGCCACAGAAGCTTAACCATCCTGAATAATGTGTTTTACTTGTGTAATTTAAGTAGTAGCACAGATAACATGCTGTACACACTTCATAATGAACACTTTAGTTATCACAGTCAAGAAAACCGAAGGTTTTGATATGCATTCTTTTGTAATAGTGGGTTTACTTGCTCCTTCACCCAAGCTAGTAAAGTGATTAGAATGAAGAATCAGCTAGTTTGAGAATTAGCAGAGTGTGTAAATCTGTACAGCACAGCAGCAAGTAATGCAGAATATATATTGTGCATTGGTCTCCTAAGAGGCTAATTAGGTGCTCACATAGACTGATGCAATGCAGAGAGCTAATATTGAGTGCTTTTCTGAAAATCTGCAATGACAGCCATATATAATTAAAGCTATAAAAATGTTATAGAAATACATCTATAAAAATAAATAATTATTTTAAAAAAGTCTTATGGTTGGCATATACAGTTCAAAAAGGGCAGGTAGGTTTATCTTGCACTTCTGTTACAGGCAACATACTTGACATTATTTCATGAGATCATCCACACTATAAGGTGAGGTTAATAAGTGTAAACACTGGAATAGGAGAAATTGAAACACAGGTGCCACCATGTTCATTTGCTTAAGTGAAAAAAAAACTTTAGTTTTCATAAAACTGGCTATTGTTTTCTGTATTTTAAAATATTTTGAGCCATCCAATTGTAGTATACTAAAAATTTAGTTAAAGGTTGTTCCATCTTCTAATCTTAAATTACATTCTGATTTAAAAAAAAACCCACAGCCTAACATTGATGGTGATAGTTGTTTGGTCCTCCGGCAAGCAATACATTGCCTGGTTTTTAAATCAGGATGTAATCTATGTGGCACTTTACTACAGCAACTAAGTATGGCATATGCATTACAAAGTACAGTATCTGTGATACCCTGGTTGGTGGCAATGATTGCATATATTGATCTCATATACCCATATGCAGGAATAAACTAGCTTTAAATATCTAAGAGATTCTATCGGCATAGACAAACTTGCTTGATTCTTTCCTTATCACATGGGTATGGATGGTCCCAGCGTCCGCCCTGCAGACATTGTATTAGTGGTGGTTTTTAACTATTCAGCACCTCTATTTTTATATATTTTAATTCCCATCCCATCTCCTGAAGAAGTGGAGTTCATTCCAGGAAACACATTAAGATCTGGGCTAATCACACCCCCAGCCATAACCCTGAGTGATGCTCTACTTTTGATTATACATCCTTGAATTATTTTACTCTTTTATGTGTACATGAATACATTATTGTATTAGCTGGGAGCACGACATAACCCTTTTCAGATGAGGTTGATTTATTTGAAACATGTTGTATGGGTTTTATCTCAAAATATTTTAATGTGCATGTAAAAAAAAGATATTGTTTTTATATATCAGTATGTGCCGTAAAAGTCTGCTTGGTGCACAATGTTGTTTTGGTGGTTTTCCTTAAAATTTCTAAATGTGTCAACTATTTAACTTAAGTTCCAATACAATACTAAGCTGAACTTCCAATTTTAAAGCCTGATTCTTCTAGAAATAAAACAAAACATTTTCTAAGACATATATATATGCTTAAAAATGAACACTGAAGTCTACTAAAATTGTATGTGCAGACATTACTCAAATTTACCCCCAAATATACTCTTTCCTCAAGAATATGTCCAGAATATGTTTTCTTTTAATCTGTCCCTGTAAGGCAGGGGCCTCCAAATGTTCTAAAAAAAGGGCCAGTTTACTGGCTTTCAGACTTTAGGAGGGCCAGACTGTGGCCATTAGGAGTAGAAATTGTCCTGCTTTATTGGGAGTAAACAATGCATCTTTGGCATTAGGGAGGAATAGTGCCCTATTCTTGGTGTAAGTTGGAGAAATAGTGCCACCTAGTTGGTGTCACTGGGTAGAATAATGCCCCATTGTTGGTGTCAGTGGGTGGAATAGTGCCCCATGGTTTGTTTCAGTGAGAGGAATAGTGCCCAATTGTTGGCGTGAATAGGAGGAACAGTGCTCCATCGTTGGTGTCAATGGGAGGAATAGTGACTGTTGTTGATGTCAGTAGCAGGAATTATGCTCCCTTGTTGGTGTCAGTGGGAAGAATAGTGTCTTGTATAACTGGGAGAAAATGTGTCCCAAAGGCCGGATAAGGGCAAGGAAAGGACTGCATCCGACCACCAGGCCGTAGTTTGGAGACCACTGCTGTAAGGGGAAACAGCTATTTTGTGACAATATCACAAAAATGTACATCTTCCAGAGATCTTGCAATGTCTGTAGTGAATTATTGCAAACAATCTTTATAGAAAAACAAGACCACGGTGACAGAACGTGGTATGAAATCTGCAAGCAAATGGAAATGTTTGGGTTCATACAGCAAAACTGGAGAAAGAAAAAGCACAAACATTGCACATAAAAATTAAGGAAAATTCTTCTTTACCTTTTCTTGATTAACTTAAAATGATTGTAAAGGGAAACATGTTTTTTTTTATCATGTGTGTTTCTCTATCACATTTGGGTTTGGATATAATTAAAGTATTGATTTTTTTTAAGATTAATAGTTGGTGGGTAGATTATATAGATCTGCTGTGTGCATTTGGTATGCAAGTTAAAGTGGCACTTCACCTAAAAAGGGAAGTTCCATTTTCCCTCCCTCCCCCCTACTACTTTTTAAGGTTTTTTGCTTTTTTTCTTAGAAGCGGGTACTTATTTCTGGCAGGTACCTGCCTTCATTTCCACTCATCTCCTCAAGGTGAGCAGAGTGGAGGTTCAGCATACTCTCCCTGTTGGCAACCTCCTGGGACATGTGACATTTGGGGCTATGGGTCCATTTAAAAAGTGCTGTGCAATTTGCACTTGTTAGCTAGCTGGCTGTGAAGCCACAGGAAGTCACAGCTGGCATCCCACAAGGAAGATGGCGGTGCCAGGGACCCAAAGACCAGTGAAGAGCTGACCTGGGTGAGGACAGGGGTGGATCCCTGGACTGGTAAGTGTGTGTTTATTAAAAGCCAGCAGCTACAGTATTTGTAGTGACTGACGTTTTATACAAATTAATAAAAAAAAAATTATATTTAAGTCCAGGAATCCCCACATGGTTTTAAATATTTTTTTTTAAAGGTGTTATATAGAAACTCGAGAGGTTTACTACTTTTTTTTCCATCTTTTAACTACTGTCTATATACCCACTCTGTAGACTTCTTAATTCCTGAGGAGAAATCTCTCCTCTGGAAGTATGGAAGACAAGCACAAATTAAATGTATTTTAAGTAAATGAGTAAGGGGTTAGAATGTCTGTCAGGTTTTTATTGATGACTGTGAGCTAGTGGGGAGACTTTTCTTCATTTCCCTCAAAAACAAAGAGGAGCAATGAAGACCTTAGAAAATATAACCAGCCAGGTTATGGTGTAGCGGGCTAAAAAGAACCAAATTACTAAACTAAATCTAAACCAGTTTAAAACAAAAGGTATGTGCATGGGTCACTTCTAGAAAATATAAATTAGGTGGTGTATTCTTCTTTTAAGGATAGTGGGTGGAGCCATGCAAATAATTCCTTTAAGCCCCGGATCAGCTGTGTATCCAGAGCATCTAGTTTACAGCACTGATGCAGCCTAATATAACAAGGCAATTTATTCCAAACTGTATACAGTTGTTTCAAGTTTATTGGCCAGCAGAGTTTTCTGAAAAACATGGCTTCTATTGGATAAGGCTTAGATATCAATGGCTTCTATTAGATAAGGCTTAGATATCAATGACAAAGTATAGACAAACAGATAATAGGTGAGGTGGGCTAAAAGGAACCAAAGAGCCCTACTTTCTTAAGAGCTTTTGGGCCCCCAAGCCCTACTCAGTAGAATCCATGGTTTCAATACTCTATACTGGTCCTGAACAACAAGCTTGATATACCCATTTTAAATAAATTACTTTATAATAGTAGGCCATTTCTGCACTGCAGTTCTGGGTGAAAAATTGTCCCAGGAACACAAAAAAGCTATTTGAATGTCTTAATCCCATGCTTCTTCAGTGAAGAATAAACCCCTTACTTTTGAATGTGTTCGTAGTGAAAAACACAGTTACCATCTGTTTTAAAATCTCTCTAGGTGAAATTCAATACAGCATCTACAACACTTTTCTAGTGTAGGGTCCTTTGAGTCCTGCACCTAATTCATGAAAGCTTTGCAACAGCTTCGGTAAGAGTTCTGACATATGTGACAGTTTCAGGAAGTTTTTATTTGTGCCGCTATCTCTCTCTCAATGCGTCACTAATAATGTGACATATTCAAAAATAATTCTTGGCAATTCATAAATAATGAAACCGGATGTAGTTAAGACCAACTCTAAGTTGGTGTACAGAATAATAATACATTTTGTTTAGTAATATATATCTTAATAACATTTTATTCATATGTTGTCTATTAGATTCTTTGGTTTCTAGGACACGGGCTGCTAGAGTTCTAGTAACCAATGACTCTGTGCTAAACAATAACAGTTCTTTAGAGATATTCTGAAAGACTAGCTCCCAGTCAGACCTGCCTTCCTTTTGATTGACAACAGAGAGCAGTATTACACAGCCCGCTAGTGGCTATAGAGTCCACCCACTGCTTTCTCCTATCACTTATGAGGAAGGTTGACCTGATGGGGAAATAGTCTGCCAGAGTCCCCCATTAGGTCAGGCTCTGTTGTGATTGATAGAAGACATCAGTGGGAGGTTCCATAGCCATTATTAGGCTGTTTAGCAGGTATAGAATTTGCCAACTGCCATCTGCCCACTGTCCTACCCACTGGAATATTGCCTGTCTTGCCCACTATCTACCCTAGGTGTTCCCAACCAATATCTCAACTTATGTGCCTGTCTGTTTGACATGTATGCACACTCTGGCCTCATTTCCCTGCCCCACCATGCCTCCTTTGACAAATTCATGTAACTGTTTCTAACTGGTAAATACCTTAGTTGAAAGCATATAGTCAAAGATGAATTCCCCAACAATTTGGATTGGGACTTCAAGGGCAACCCACAGCAAACAATAGAAAAATTATCAATAAATCATTTTATTCAAAAACATGCATATGATCATGAATACAATTATTTATTGATAATATTTCTATTGTTTGTTCTGGGTTGTCCTTAAAGTCCCAATCCAAATTGTTGGGGAATTCATCTTTGAGTATATCACTTCCGGGATGCTGGCAAACATGGAATTAATTCAGTACTGGGCCCATCTGTTGTTTTGTCGAAAGCATCGACACCTGTTATGTGGAAACATGACAGCATTCTAAAGAGAGTCTAACAACACTGTTTATGAATTCCAGGGATTGTGCTTAGCAATAAAATCCTGTTGTAGGTGTAACCCTCACCACCAGGGCTTTTTTTCTCCGAGAATAGGTAAAGGAATTCCCCATTTCTAAATCACCCCTTGCCTCCGTCCCCTGCCCACCTCGGAACACCCTCCCCTTGGTTCTACCCCCAACCCACCTCCCAGTACCACCCTTTTTAGAGAATACAGAACCAAGTATCATTTTGTGGTGCTAAGTAATTTGTATGGAATTTGTTAATGATAACAAGAAAAGTAATAAAATAAATCCCATTCAGCCAGCAACAATAGACCCCCCAGAAACAATAGATCCAAACAGCAACAGACCCTCCAGCAACAATACATTCCCCACCAGAAACAATAGACCCCTCCAGCAACAATAGCCCGACTCAAAATAGATCCCCTCCAGCAATAGATGCCCAAGCAACCAGCACACTCCAGCACCCCTTGCCATTATATATATTTAGTACTGGAGGTGCCGGACTCCGTTCCCCCATGTTCCTGCTGAAAAAAAAGCCCTGTTCACCACTGTATTAAAAATTTACTCCAACCTGTGTTCATATCATAAAGAATTCTTCTAAAGAAGAAAGGGATAAAATTTCCAAACACAGACAAAAACAGCAATAAAAACTTAACCAGGTCACATGTTTTTAGAACTGTCTTCCAAAAAGACAAAAACATTGGTATAAGTTCAAACTTTGAACCTTACATTTCACACTTCAATACACTTTTAGCACTTTACATAAATCTTGCTTGGTAATGCATGTTATATCACTGTATATAAATCTACAATATTTACTAAACACTTTTAGTCAGTTACAGTATGTGTAGTCAGTATGTATAACACTTTTTTTTTAAATCAATAAATGTAGTGATCTAAATCCAAACATGTAAAAAGAGCAGTGATAGAACAGTCAATGATGTCAATGTTGTGGTAACACTCGGTCAGCATACAAGAACAAAATTGTAAAGCTAAGGGAATTAATGATGGACAGGCATGAAGATCTGTGCATGCAATTCATACATGCCATACTGGATTATGGTGATAATATTCATATTACATCGAATTAATTTAATTTAGTATACAAATACATAAAAGTGTACTGTGAAAAAAAACATGCCATTACAACATCTGGTCATTGGGAGAAATTAGAAATAATTAGGTCTTATCTGAGAACAGTTCTTACGTCATAAATGTAGAAACTGCTAAATGCAGTTTAAGTATGATCATTAGAACGCATATTAATAAAGTTTGCTACTTGAGGTGGTTCTAGATACCACATCATACTTAATTCTGTAAACAATCTTCATTTAGGTGCCATATCTATTTATATTGATATCACTAGGCCAGTTCTCAAATTCATGAGAATCTTCACACTTTATTCATATATTGCAAGCGGTAAGACTGAAAGTGATAATCAACCCAAAACCAAAAATGTAATATATTGCAACTTGCCAGGCATGAGATGTAGTGACTGTATTTGTTTTCATTTTAGGCTTTGTCATCTCACTTTTCACCTGGCCAGTAACTTGCCTCCTGTATTAGAGGGCTCCAACTATAGATGAATGAGCACAGGGGGAAGATTTGAAAAGCGGTATTGTCAGTCGAGGGAGAGGGGGGGGAGTAGTAACAGATTGAAGCTGAACAATACTAATACTTTCTAACCAGTTACAACAAACTTATTTTTTGTCCTTTTGAGATAAAGGTGTTACATAAATAAAAACTGATCATTGTAAGAACCCCTCACAGTGTTAAATGTATTTATTTGTTTATTTATTACGTGTACTTATATAGTGCTGTCAGTTTACACAGCACTTTACATATATACATGCTGTGTGTGTGTATGTATATGTGTGTGTGTGTATATATATACAGTGGGGATCGAAAGTTTGGGCACTCCAGCTAAACATTTGTATTAATGTGCATAAAGAAGCCAAGGAAAGATGGAAAAATCTCCAAAAGGCATCAAATTACAGATTAGACATTCTTATAATATGTCAACAAAAGTTAGATTTTATTTCCATCATTTACACTTTAAAAATAACCGAAAACAAAAAAAGGCGTCTGCAAAAGTTTGGGCACCCTGCAGAGTTAATATCTTGTACTGCCCCCTTTGGCAAGTATCACAGCTTGTAAACGCTTTTTGTAGCCAGCCAAGAGTCTTTCAATTCTTGTTTGAGGTATCTTTGCCCATTCTTCCTTACAAAAGTCTTCCAGTTCTTTGAGATGTCTGGGCTGTCTGTCACGCACTGCTCTTTTAAGGTCTATCCATAGATTTTCAATTATGTTGAGGTCAGGAGATTGTGAAGGCCATGGCAAAACCTTCAGTTTACACCTCTTGATGTAATCCCCCGTGGATTTCGAGGTGTGTTTAGGATCATTATCCATTTGCAGAAGCCATCCTCTCTTTAACTTCAGCTTTTTCACAGATGGCATCAAGTTACCATCCAAAATTTGCTGAAATTTTATTGAATCCATTTTTCCTTCTACTCGTGAGATGTTCCCTGTGCTACTGGCTGCAACACCACCCCAAAGCATGATTGATCCAACCCCATGCTTAACAGTTGGACACAGGTTCTTTTCATTAAATTCTGTGCCCCTTCTTCTCCAAACGTACCTTTGCTCATTCTGGCCAAAAAGTTCAATGTAACCTCATCGGTCCACAGAACTTGTTTCCAAAATGCATCAGGCTTGTCTATATGTTCATTTGCAAAGTTCAAACGATGATTTTTGTGGTGAGGACGTAGAAGAGGTTTTCTTCTGATGACTCTTCCATGAAGACCATATTTGTACAAGTATCTCTTTATAGTGGAATAGTGTACCACAACTCCAGTGTCTGCCAGATCTTTTTGGAGGGATCATGCAGTCAAACGTGGGTTTTGAATTGTTTTTCTCACAATCCTGCGAGCTGTTCTGTCTGATATTTTTCTTGGTCTTCCAGATCTTGCTTTAACTTCCACTTTTCCTGATGACTGCCATTTCTTAATTACATTCCGAACAGAGGATATTGACATCTGAAAACGCTTTGCTATCTTCTTATAGCCTTCTCCAGCTTTGTGAGTGTCAACTATTTTCAGTTTCAGTTTACTAGACAACTGCTTAGAAGAACCCATGGTGCTGATTGTTGGGGCAAGGTCAGATGAGTCTGGGCATTTAAAACCTTTGAGATTGACATCACCTGGTCTTCCCAGACGATGATTGAGAACAATCCATGACACTGGCAGATCTCAGCTTGGCAAAGGGGCAGTGCATGCTATAAAATCTGCAGAGTGCCCAAACTTTTGCAGACGCCATTTTTTTGTTTTCTGTTATTTTGAAAGTGTAAATGATGGAAATAAAATCTAACTTTTGTTGACATATTATAAGAATGTCTAATCTGTAATTTGATGCCTTTTGGAGATTTTTCCATCTTTCCTTGGCTTCTTTATGCACATTAATACAAATTTTTAGCTGGGGTGCCCAAACTTTCGATCCCCACTGTATATATTTAGACAGGAACCAATAAACCTACCAGCATGTCTTTGGAGTGACAATGTATCTGTCTCATCCCTGTAACTGCAAGAGAGTGTTTTTGTTGAAAAACAACAAACTTACTTGCTGGATCACTAGGTGAAAATAGAAGAAAGAAAGCCTAAAAAAGAAAACTAATACAGCCATCACATCTAGGAATTGGTAAGATGCAATATAATAAATGTTTGCTTTTGGGTTTAATGCAGTTTGAAGCCATCTTCAAGTTGTATGATGAGAGCACATCATCCAAACTTTAGGCCAGTATTTTCTTGTACAAAATGTTAATTCGTTTAAAGAGTCAAAAAAGAAAGAAGAACAAAACATTACAAGACATGGATCAACACAGGAAGACGCATGATACAATGTTCAGAAGGTATCTATATAATACAGTTGCAAGAGGGTATCAGCTCATACAAAATTATTGTAAATCATGAAACTTAGAATAAATAGGTGAAAATAATATAAACTGTTACACAAACTTCTACTCTTGACTTCGGATGGTCTACATACCACATACTTGGTGGGTTTGGCCAGCATTTTCAAGTTTAACTTAAAGTGTTACTAAACCCAGGACCCTGCATTCACTATATCTGGTCTCCTATAGTACACACAACATGAAAATGCAATTTTAGCAAATATAAACTGAAAAATACCTTTTCTCTTCAGCAGTATATAGCTGTCTTGTGACTTCTATCAATGTCCAGCTGAGCACATGGTAAAGCTTGTAGGGGGGAGTTTTCATTCTCCTTACTGCCCTATAAGTTTGCATAACCCCTGATCCTCTGTCTGGACAGTGCTGATTGGCTCTGTCCTGATCACCTACACCCTCGCAAGAAAAATAAAAAACTTTCTAGCAGTACACACCAAACTGCGCATGTGCAGAGTGTCCCCGAGGCTGTGTTCTATCAAGAGATGAAAAGGGGAATGTGGAAGAAGGAGAGAATCAGAGAAGATAGGATCAAACATCCTTTTTACACAATGCAGAGGATTAACCCCTATAAGTTCCACAGTGAGTATAACAAGCGTGCTTTACTGCATATACAGACTGATTTTACTGTTGTGGGTTTAGTAACACTTTAAGATGATTTCTGTACAGCCAGTCATTATATGAGGCATTTGGTCTAAAAGCCAACTTCATCTTGTACAAGAAATAAAGTGTAAGTCTCTGGATGTAGTTAAAAATAAAAGAAGCAGCTCTGGCTGCAATGTTCACCCAGGTTCTGCTGCTGTCTCCTGAAGATTCACCCTGTCAGTGATTCACCACTGCTACTCTATTGGCTTGAATAATACCCAGCATCTTTCCACCCACTTCCTATAAGTCCAAGTCATCAAGACTCTGCCCATGCCCTGGACTCACAGAAGTTTTAGAGCATTGAGCCACCATCTGAAGCATTTGGCATCCTCCTATCATAGGAGGACCCATGATGTCATCTAACATTGCCATAGACACTTGTAAAAAAAAAAAAAAGTATTACAAAATATGTGCTAATAATAAAACATAATTACCTTTAAAGTAAGGAGCCAAACTATAATGAATAAATGTTACCTCTATCTGCAGGACACCGCAGTGTTTACTGCACACTCTTCCTGCATCTCGTAACATGCAGATCATGGTTCTGAGCCTGCAGTGTTGTCTACAAAGTGTTCTCTGCCAGGCATTGTGGACAACATGCCATGACAATGGGATTATAGTCACATTTCTTGTGCAACCATGGGTGAATAGTAGTGTCCTGGGTTGAGTTCAGCAGAAGTTCTGCAAAGTCAAAGAAGTTTGGATGCCAAACCCAAACCCCATTGGTAGAATCTGAATCTTTCAAATGAAAAATGCCCATTATTTGTGCTATAGGCCTGAGGGTGTATAAAAAATAGCATGGGGTGGGCACTGTCCTGAGGAACATGTACCAATGAAAAAAAGATTTATTACGGCCAAGAGAAAGTGTTTTTTTTTATATTTAAAGTGAAACATTAAAAATATCCAATTCTTTTAAATAACATATATTGAGTGTCCTAATCCTGCCTGTGGAGGGGTGTATCTCTATGACAAAAAGTGCTGCAGTAGCACTGACATTTGCAAAGGAAAAAAGATTTAAAATTGCCCATAAATAACTTTGACAATTTTTATTGCCAGCTTTAAAAACAAAAACAAAAACACACACATACCCATCCAAGAGGCTTCTATGTGTTTTGGGGGACTTTTGAGGTGTTTGTATGCTGTATTTTTGTTTTAATGAAACTGGCAAAGAATGTCCTTTGGCATGGGAACTGTGTAGCAGCGATCAAGAACAATATTGCTGGCTTACATTGGTTTGGTGACACTGGGGACTAGTGTGGCAGCAATCAGGAATATTGCTGTTGACTTAAACTGGTCTGGGTATACTGTGACTGGTGTGTTGACAACCAGGGACATCAATGCTGGCTTGGGTTTGTTGGCACTCCAACTGGTGTGCTGGTGATAGGGAACACTGGCTTACATTGGTTTGGTGACACTGGGGACTAGTGTGGCAGCAATCAGGAATATTGCTGCTGGCTTAAACTGGTCTGGCGATACTGGGACTGGCGTGGTGGTGATCAGGAAAACTGACTTTAGCTACACTTGTCAGGTGACATTGTACCTGGTGCAGTGGTGATCAGAGATCAACGACTGGCTGCACTATCAGGGCTCATTCACATGTGAGGTCGGGGGGCAGTAAAACATCACAGTTGGGCTGTGGTTTTACTGCCCCTCAACTACTACTTCTTTTAGCTGCAAGTTGTCAGGGGTGTATGCACGTAATACTTTACTTCACAGCTGTGGCAGGAATTATACTCCATCTATGCACACTGATCACAACCCATTCAAGAGAGATTGTGCAGGTTCCAAGGGGTTAAAGCAGGGGGTGAGGAGGCGATACAACACCTTCTCACTGTCTTTAAAATACTCTCTGATGAATGATATGAACAGAGATGGTTCTTCAGAGGGCATTGCAAAAATGTCCTTATGGTGACACTGTGACTGGTGTGGTAGTGATCAGGGACACTGAGATTGGTGTGGCAGTGTTCAGGGACACTGTGACTAGTATGGCTGTGATTAGAGACACAGTGAGTGGGTGGGGGTGATTAGGGACTCTGACTGGTGGGGCAGTGATTAGGGGTACTGACTGGCAGCACTGGTCTGGTGACATTGTACCGCTATGGTGTTGATCAGAGACAATGGCTGGTGGCACTGACATACAGTGATAATAGAGCAGCCAGACATTGTACATGATCACAGCAACCTGCAGTACAATGTCATTACAATGACTTTGCCATGTATTTGCTGTGACAACAGTATGGCAGTATATACGGTATATATATATATATATATATTATTTTTTTTTTTTTTTATACAAGTTTTACTAATTTAATTACTAGATATTGTCACCAGAGCAGTGCAGGTCACTATGACATTGTACTGCTGTGGTGGTGATCATGGTGCTCACTATGTTTGTTTATACAACCATGTTTGCTGTATAAGCATTGTTTATACTGTGATTTTATATATATATATATATATATATATATATATATATATAGCCCCCAATAAGAAGACTAAATAAAACAGCAAATTAATTGAATGTCCAAAGAGATAGTTTAGTTATACTTTAAGTGTGATTTTCTAACTGACCCTCATTGTTTTTTTTAAATCTCTTGAGTGAATCTGCAAATCAATTCAAAGGGACCTTAAATCTTGAATCCTCAAACTTTGCCTTGAACCCATGGTAGTGGCAAAACCGAACCTCATCCCTAGTACTATCAAAGTCATGTGTTCTTCATCCTCCTCCTGGGATGTTTTTCATTAAAATGAATGAGGCTCCATTTGCCCTCCTGAAGTCCTGAAGCATGTAAAATGCAGAGTACGTTTGTAGGGCGCACCACTATGCTTTATAAGCATGCAACAAATGTTTTTACTTTGAAAAGCAATGATATGGCCATGGTAAGGTCAAAGCACTGTTTTATAAAACAGCATCAAAAATTCTGTATTTTTAATGCACTTCTGATTAATTTCTGAAATGCAGAGCCCAAAATACTAGCCAATAGTGTTTATGTGATGATATTTTTCTAAATCTTGGACAGGTAGTTAAGCACCAGTGCATAACTGATGTAGATACAATAGCAACGCTTTATTACTATGGTGCTTATCACAATGGGATGTTTGAAATGTCAAGAATTTTGGGCACCCAGGTGGAACTTGTCTTGGCAGAAAACTTGAGTTTGTTATTCTGAAGCACAATGATAATGTACACATTGGCATCAGGTGTAGTGTTATAAATATTCCCTGCAGGCTATTTATGAACAGCAAGACAGGAGACACACTGTTGTGTACTAGAGAGCACATTGATATATTTACCTTTTTATATATTCACATTTCTAAGTCAGTTAAAGCTCACATCCAACTAAACTTTTTTTTTTCTTTTTTAGCCTGGCAAATGGTTAAGGACTCTGGAAGAACATGTTTTTGCTGCTTCCTGACCATATTTCTCATAAATGACAGTAAAGGAAGTATCTCCTAAGAGAGCATAGCATTAAAAACCTGACAGAGGTTATAACTCTTCAACACTATTTGAAAAAAAAATAAAAAATAGGCGGGGTGTAGTTTTAATAGTTCAGTATGAATATTCTACTTTGGAAAGTATTATTAAAGTTGGTCTAAACACTCATCGATCGAGTGATGTGCATGAGAGCAGCAGCTCTCCAGGGTCTCTCTCTCCAGCTGCTGTAAGACACAGCCAGTGATGTCATTGAGGAGAGAGTGGGAGGCAGGACTGAGCCGCTCTCTGTGTGTGAATGGACACACAAGAGTAGGGAGTGAAGCTTGATATTGGGGGCACGCGACAGGGGGGAGGAGCACAGACCGCTTGTTGGGGGACCCAACATCTTACCTCCCACAATTCTTTAATAAACATTTCCCAGCATGATGACCCATGTTAGGAATATATTATTAAACATTCTTCCCTTTAAAACCCATTTGCAAAGCTTCTGGCTCTTAATTTGTGCTGTGCAAAAACAAACGTAATGTATTGCAGCTTACTAGTCCTTAGATCAGATGGTTGTATTAGTTTTTTTTCTCATTTTTTACCTGGTAATACTGTGAATAACACAGTTACTGTCCCTTCGTGTCTAGAGTCACTTCTCCATTGTACCTTTGGAAGAAGCCATGGTTGTCACAGGATGGACTTTTCTGCCTTTGCTGTTCTCCATTATATGTTGAGGACTAGTACTGTAGCTTACAAAGGAGAGATGTTGTTTTTGTTGTCTTTTTAGCTTATATGAGGTGTCCAGAGGTGCTTTATTTCATCAAATTTTCACAGATATCTGTACTTGCTGAAAATGTTCCTAGCCTGTAAAAAGGAACTAAAGCAGCTACCACATCTAAAGGCCTGGTAAACTGCAAGATATTATGTTTGTCTGTTTAAGTATACTTTAAACATAAGAAGATTATCTCACTGATAATTGTCATATGTATGATGCTACTTGGGTAGGTGGCTGAAAGAAAGCATTTTCAGTTACAAAGGTAACTACTGTAATATTTATTTAAAAACACTTTTAAATGCTTAGTCCTTATTTATCAGAAAGTATTTAATAAAATAACCAATTGACTATATATTCTTGACATATTTTACTGTAATAAATAGTCGAGTAACATTTTAATTGGATTTATTGAGATGTATTTTATTTTGCCAGCCAGTTAGGCAATTTATTATACTAAACCATGCAAAAAGCTCTCTGACACTTCTACCACTTTCACATATTAACGGCATTGATTCTAAGAAGCAGTTCTATTGTTTAATATTTGGAACAATAATGTGATCACACATCCACACACTCGCCCACTGCTCTCATTGTTACACCTGAACAGGAAAATGGAAAATTCAGCTTACCATTACATATTTCTTTTTTCTATGTATAGCTAAATACAGGAAGATTAACATTTTGTGACTGCAAACAGGTTAAGATATACTACCGGCTTTTAATAATGGTCTACTGTGATTCGCTGTGTATTAAAATTATTGTCATTTTCAACCAAATCTGAAACATGATTTCTCTATTCAAATACATGTATAGGGTCTAAAAGCGGTTGCACATTTTGAACTCTATTCTTTCATCCAGAAACACCATAATATGTTAGTATGGTTTTTTTTGTTTTGAAACAGCTAGAAACTATAGCAATTTTAACTAAATTAAACCATGGCCTGTTATGAAAAATTAAAATGTTAAGTACATATAAGGCCTAATTCAAAATATTGAATATAAGGATCTTCATTTTTAAATCTCAGAGAACATACAGTAATTGGAAAACACTGCCAGTTGAGCCTATTATCTGATATTTTATTATATTTTATAGATGACCATGCTATTATTATTATTATTATTATTATACAGTATTTATAAAGTGCCAATAGTTTGCTCAGCACTGTACATTACAAAGGGGAACAGAACATGTGACAGAACAATACCAATACAATGCAAAACATGAGGGGATCAAGGGCCCTGCTCCTTGGAGCTTACAATCTAGGAGGGAGGGAATAGTGGTACAGGAGGAGATAGCTGTGGGGGATGGAGTGGTAGGAAGAGTGGAGGAGGTCGGCAGGTTAGCAAGGGGTGGGGTAGGCTTCCCTGAAGAGATGGGTTTTCAGGGTGCGCCTAAAGGAGAGGAGAATAGGTGATAATCTGATGGGTTGGGGCAGGGAGTTCCAGAGGATGGGTGACACCCTGGAGAAGTCCTGGAGGCGGGCATGGGAGGAGGAGACCAGAGAACTAGAGAGAAGGAGGTCTTGTGAGGAGCGGAGTGTGCGTGCTGGGCGGTACTTGGATATTAGATCAGAGATGTAGTACTGGGCAGTATGGTGGACGGCTTTGTACGTCAGTGTTAGGATTTTGAATTTGATCCGTTGCGCAATCGGAAGCCAGTGGAGGGATTGGCAGAGGGGGGTGGCGGAGATGGAGTGGTTGGAAAGGTGAATGAGTCTGGCAGCTGTATTCAGGATCGACTGAAGCGGGGATAGCCAGCGGCGAGGCAGGCCAGTGAGGAGGGAGTTGCAGTAGTCGAGTCGTGATATGATGAGGGAGTGGATGAGCTGTTTAGTGGTTTCTGGGGTTAGGAACGTGCGTATTTTGGCGATGTTGCGGAGGTGGAGTCTGCATGAGTTTGTTAAAGATTGGACTTGGGGCTGGAAGGATAGGTTGGAGTCCAGAATGACACCCAGTACTCTGGCCTGCGGGGCGGGTTTGATGGTGGCGTTGTTGGATGTGACGGAGAAGTCAATGGGGGGTGGTGTCCGGGCTGGGGGGAAGACAAGAAACTCGGTTTTGGAGAGGTTCAGTTTAAGGAAGTGGAGCGATATCCAGTCTGATATGTCGCTCAGTAGGTGTGTGATTCGGGCAGAGACCGAGGGGGTGAGGTGGGGGGTTGAGAGATAGATTTGTGTGTCGTCGGCATAGAGGTGGTAGTTGAAGCCGTGAGAGTGTATGAGTTGTCCAAGGGAGGAGGTGTAGATGGAGAAGAGAAGGGGCCCGAGGACAGAGCCTTGAGGGACCCCAACAGAGAGGGGGAGTGAGGGGGAGGTGGTAGCATTATAGGTAACGCTGAAAGAGCGTTGTGACAGGTAGGATGAGAGCCAGGAGAGAGCAGAATCTCTGAGGCCGAGGGAGTGTAGTTTTTTTTGAGGAGGGGGTGGTCGACTGTGTCGAAGGCCGCAGAGAGGTCAAGGAGTAGGAGCACTGAATAGTGGCCATTAGCTTTGGTGGTTAGCAGGTCGTTGGAGAGTTTGAGTAAGGCAGTTTCGG
The DNA here is from genome assembly GCF_062004578.1 of Staurois parvus. NCBI lineage: Eukaryota > Metazoa > Chordata > Amphibia > Anura > Ranidae > Staurois > Staurois parvus. The sequence continues at coordinate 1,773,604 of NW_028318726.1, forward strand.
TGGAGTGTAGGGGATGGAAGCCGGACTGTAGGGGATTGAGGAGGTTGTTGTCGTTGAAGTGAGAGCTTAGGCGGGTGTAGACTAGGCGCTCGAGGAGTTTAGATGTAAATGGGAGCAGGGAGATGGGTCTGAGGTTGTTCGGGTCATTGGGGTCCAGGGAGGGCTTTTTAAGTATGGGGGTGATGTGTGCATGTTTCAGAGGGGAGGGGAAAGTGCCGGAGGAGAGGGAGAGATTAAAGATGTGGGTGAGGGAGCGTAGGATGGAGGGGGAGGGAGGTGCGGAGTGTTGGGGGGGCTTCAGAATGAGGAATGTAGGGTGGGGTGGAAGTGGAGGTCAGAGCAGTGGAGGGGCCGTGGGAGAGGGGTGATGAGGGGGTAGTTGAGTGAGGGGGAACGGGGTTGGAGGGAGTTTGAGCAGCGACGAAGTCCCTGCGGGTTATGTCGAGGGAGTGGGGGGATGAGGGGGTAGCTGTGTGAGAGGGGACGGGTTGAGAGGGCGTGTGAGTTGCGGCGATGTCCTTGCGAAAAGTGTCAATCTTGTTTTTGAAGTGATTGGCAATCTCAAGGGCAGTGAGCGAGGTGCTGGGTGGAGGTGGGGGTGGAGAGAGTAGAGAGTTGAAGGTGGAGAAGAGTCGGCGAGGATTGGAGGAGAGGGCCTTGATGAGGGTCAGGAAGTAGGCTTGTTTGGCTGCGTGGAGGGAGGAGGTGTAGGTGTGGAAGGCAGATTTGTAGCGGGTGAAGGTTTGTTGGGATTTGGTTTTGCGCCATAGTCGCTCTAGGGCACGACTGTGTCATTTGAGGGTTTTGGTGGGATCAGTCTGCCAGGGCTGGAGCGGTCGGGGTCTGATGTTGCGTGTGGTTTAAGGCGCTAGTGAGTCAAGGACAGCGTGTTGTTGTAGGCAGTCATAGCCAAGTCGGGGCAGGACAGGGGAAGGATACTGTCATAGAGTTGATCAGCTGCAGAGTGGAGGGGGGCAGGGTTAAGGTTGCGGAGGTTACGGCTGGTAGTAGTGTGACATTTGGAGGGGTAGGTGTTGGAGGACAAGGAGGTAGAGAAGGTAATCAGGTTGTGGTCAGAGAGAGGGAAGGGGGTGTTAGTGAGGTTGTGGGGAGTGCAGCCGTTGGAGAAGACGAGATCAAGGATATTACCGTTGGAGTGGGTGGTGGATTGTATGCACTATGCAAGTGCAAAGGAGGAGGTTAAGTGGAGGAGATGGGATGTGTCCGGGTTGTCGAGGTTGACAGGGATGTTGAAATCCCCAAGGATGATGGTGGGTAGCTCAGAGGAGAGGAAGAAGGGTAGCCAGGAGGAAAAGTCATCCAGGAAGCGGGATATGGATCCAGGAGATATCACAGCAATCTTCAGGGGGGTTGGGGAGAATAATCGGATGCAGTGGGCCTCGAAGGAAGAGAAGGATAGGGAGGGGGGGTTTGGGAGGACTCGGAAGGTGCACTGCGGTGACAGGAGCAGACCAACCCCACCACCTTTACGACCATTAGGCCTAGGTGAATGGGTCCAGGTGAGACCTATTGACTGTGTTATTGCATCCAGTGGCTGATAGAGCTGAAAGGGGCTCTATTTAATTAGAAAGCATGTTTAATATTTCTTTTTGCAATTTTTTTTACATATAAAATGACATTTAATAAATAACAACAGAATGTTATACATTTAGAACTCTTGTACTTATTCTCAATCCCTCCTGTTACCCTAACTACCAATTTTGGATTACTTGAAAAGCCTAGAAACTTGCTTAAGATAGGTTAGGAATCCTACCTTGATATAGATGGGATATTTGATCATAACAGATTACCATGAGTTGTGGTTGCCAAACCATATGAAATTTAACTGGACATGCCTAGCTCATATATATTTGTATATATAAGTATTTTATAACATTGGATTAAAAATTAAAAGGGTTTGTGAACCTAAAGCATGGCAAACATGATAACTTCAGTTAAGTTGTGACTATTTGGCTCCAATAGCTATGATGTTAGAAAATTAGAAACAGAATGCAAAATCAGTCTTTGAGAGAGAAGTTCTGGAAAATGTGGCAGAGGCCAGAGGATGTCTAAACTCAGGGATTCTACCTCAGAGTACTAGGACCTACTTGGACAATCCAGGGCCACCAGAATGGTGGTGATCACTTCCAGGTTAATCTGCTTCAAAAAATGTAGAATCAGTTTTAAAGGTAAAAAAAATGTGTATCCTAGCATAAGGAGTCTATGGGGTGACGAAAACAATAACTGTGCCTGTGAAAGTGTCATGATACCTAGAAGCTTGTAGAGATCGCTGTAGCAGTGGTGCCTACTATAGTGAATTACAGCTGTCAAATGGAACTTCTAGTGGAACATACATCCTTACATTGGTCCAAACTGGACCATTATAACCATGTAAAAATTGCAAATTCATTGTTAATTCAAAATTTGGATACTGGATGCATCTAAGCGTGTGGGCTCCACAGGCATACAAGCTTTGCTTAAAAAAATGCTAAAAGCATGCATGCACACGTTGGTGTCTCTGCTCTTAGGAAGTTATATTATTTCACTTTGTTTAATGGCAGGTTTACTTTCTGTCACCTGGTGCTTCTCTCAGACTATTTTCCGAGACTCCTCTCTCTTTTTCAGCTTGAATTGTCACTGCTGATTATGACTATTACTGTAATGCAGGAGGATGAATAACCTCAGTTTAGCCCGACTAAAAGTCTGATTAGCAACTTCCTTGTAACAAAACTGAACAGCTGGAGTTGCAGAACTATTCTTTGTAAAGTCAAACTTACTGTTTGAATGCTTGTGCATATTTTATAAGCAGTTTACCACTAGTGTAAAGGAACAAATCCTGCGGTCTATTTCATCTTGTCAATTGTTTAATGCTTCATACTTTTCATTTGTAAAAATACATGCTGATAGAAAACTTGAAAACTGCCATTTCACACATCAATATTCATTACTGTGCATAATTGTAAACTAAGGCCCATGTGGCTACAATGACACCAAACTTTGTTCTATAAGTATTTTTTCTAATCTTTCTAATGTGGAATTTGAAGACTAAATTCACCTTTAGTAAAACGTTACCTTACACCCCCCCAGATCCCTCCCATGGCAGCGGGAGGTGTTTCGTGTCCCTGAACCAGATGTCACAATTTAAAAACTGCTGAGCTGTGTGGGGCTTAATCAAACAGCTGTGTCATTTATTTACAGGACTCTGTGAATGAATGAACTACAAGTCCTATCTTCCACTGCGGCAGACAGCCTGTAGTTCTCAGTGAACTGCGAGGGTACTTGTGAGAACTCTCGTAGATCATTGATACTTCCTACAGCTTTCAAACACAAGTCCATACAGAGTTACAGGCTTAAAGCTGTAGGTAGTGTCTGACATTGTACCCTGATCTGCTGATCGCAGGTACAATACTTTGCAGGCTCCTGAGAAATGAAATAATAAACAATTATTTTTTAACCTGCAAAAACAGGTGCATTTATTTTTTTCAAGGTGAACTTATCCTTTAAAGTAGCCTAAAAGGATTTTTTTTTAAGGCATTTGATCTTTGGGAGTGATATTATGGAATAATTGTTAAACGCGCATATAAAAGCATCACAGCCAATCTCCAGTCTATCTATATCATGCATATAGTGTTTATATAGATTTGGGCCACAGTAAAAAAAATATTATTTTTACAGTGACTCATTGACCATATTGATTAGACATTGTCTGTAGTTCCCTGGACACATTTTGGGTGGTTATAAAAAGAAATGATGTTGTGAGTTTGTACATATTTATGGTATACAGTATGTTGTATTTGTTTTTTATGATTATATAATTTTAGTGTTGGGTTCATGGTGCCAGCAAATCTCAATGTTGATAAGGTAAGTATTTATTGTTTAGAAGTAAGGTTAAAAGTTAGGAAAGTGATGAGTATAATTCTTTGGAGAATGTATGTTGGTGGGTATTAGGTGATACTAAGGGTTATTGTTTCAGACTGTCAGGTGGAAAGCTTTAGTGTTAGGGACAGTTTTAGCACACAGACCGTTAAAAGTTATATATATATATATATATATATATATACAGTATATATATATATATATATATATATAACAATTTTAACTACTTTTCAGCATTGAAAGTCCTACATTATGAAATAACATGACATGGTTGTGGGTGCCAAAAATGAACATACCAAAAATACCATTTGTATTCTAAGTATTACAAACATTATTGAGCGTTTTTTTTGTTGCAAGGTGGATGCCCTGGGTGGGGCGAAATGCATAGAATGCAATTTCTAGTTCCAGTGACCTCACATCCGACCCATGGAACGCATGCTGCTGCTGCGCTTCTGGGTCTTGGTTCAGACATTGCTTCATGTACATTAAAGTGAGTACAGTTTTTTTAGCATTCGTTTTTAATAAACGGTATTACATGTTGGAATCTACATTTTCTTCTTGCCTAAATGAGCAATGAGTGTATAAGCCTCTGACAGTGGCACGGCTGAAGAAAGAGGTCAAATAGAGGGAGACTGATAGAAACCGCAGGAGTAGCCCGAGGGAGATCCAGTTCTTTGCCCATGGTGATAAGAAAAGTGTAAAGGCTGTTTTTGTAGCTGAAAAGCTGGGAGATATTTCCCTCCAGTGAGTGGGGAAGCACTACTATAACTATCATTTTTAAATTGGTGTAAAAAGGAAGTGGCGGATTTGCAGAAGTTTGAGCATGAATCACTTTATGAATGTCATGAACTTGTTATAAAATGTTTTGGACTTTTATGTATATTAGAAATATTGAAGTAGATGTAAAGTGAAAGCAGTGGACACCAAGTACTTTCTGTTTGATATGAATTTTACACATGGTTTTAGTCATATTTATTCACATTTAATGCATTTGTAAGGGTTCCTAATTACTTATTGATTTGTTTATGTGCACAAATAGCAGGGCAGCACTGTGAAAATTAGTGGTTTTGTGTTTTAAGGTGGATATGGAACACCAAAAAGTGGTTGTAAATCTCAGTCACGAAGTGTGAACAATGCTCATATATCTGTAGTGTTTCTTTCTCCAAAGCTCTGAGTCTCATTTTTCTCTGATGCTTTGTTCCTCTGTTATCAGCATGTATCACTTCTGAGACATTTTCCTGACACCTGAGATATAATTGTGATGGAGAGGGAGCTCCGCACACAGCTTATCTACTCAAAACACAACTCTGCATGCTATTATGTGCCTGTGCAGTCTGTGGAGGAGGGGTGTCCCTTTCCTCCAATCAGCTCTCACACAATTTACAAGAGCTCTACTTGCAGCTCCCCATGTCCTCTTCTGTGATGCTGACAGACTAAGAAGGATTTGATCCAAATTCAGCCCTTTTTAAGGGAAGTAGAAAAGGGAAGACTGCAGATAAACAATTAAAACTTATATAGGAGGATTTGTATCACCTCTCTGCCGGGCTCTGGATAAGGGGGTACCACTAGTCTTCCTGTATGTGACACAGGCCAGCAGAGGGACCCAGGCAGCTGGATGAATCGTATGTTGGCAGGGAGAATGATCGTCACAGCGTTGGGCAATTACTGGAACTGATCCCTTGGATGGCTCTCTCTGCAGCTGCTAAAAGCTGGCTTCATCCCTCTCCCTCCGGCTGGCTTTCAGCTGTTGCAAAGAGAGTTATACAGGGAAATGGTTACAGTAATTACCCCACCCGGAGCACCCATCACTCTCCCTGTACACCATACATTTCACCCTGCTGCCCCCACCCCTGTAATGCTGCCAGCTTCCCTCCACTCATTCTCTCCGGCAGCTGCAAGCACACAATAGGATCCTTCAAGATGGAGAGTGGGGGAAGGGTCTGGTAAATATGTCACATTTACCAGACCTTCCTTTCCCGAATGAGCACAATGAGTGATTGGTACCAATTACTGTGTTCATTCATAATTTAAGCATAGTAATCTGTGTTTTCTTGTGGGAATGGGGGGGAGGCTTGTCAGGTTGGCTGTATGTGGCCCCATGGTTTGGGAGGCCCTGTCTGATTGGTTGTATGGGGTCCCGGGGTTTCTAAGAGTAGCCCTGCCTCTCTGTACCACATAATGCCAGTCACTTCACTAGATATATGTAAGAGTTTACAACCATTTTATAGCCTACTGTATATGCTTCATCTTTCAGGTTGTGGGAAGAAAACAAAATCCCTGCTAGTACCTGTTGATCTTTAGTGCCATTTTCAGTTATATACTAGTCTCAAATTACTAAAAAATAATATCATCTAAAGCTACGATCATGCCAAATTAGATGCAATTCTTTAAGATAAGTTTAAATATTAGGCAAAATTATGAAAACCATGGGTACAGCACTTTCATCCTCCTCATTGACTCCCTTCTACTCCTTTGATCTATTTCAGTAACCCTTGCTAACTGTATTTTGGCCTGCCTATAGAGCCAGGCACTGGCTGGCACTCAAAGGTTTTCCCTTCCCTCTCCTCTTCCTTTTACCTCCAACTTTGTTCCCCTTTCCTCTTTCTTTCTTTTCACTTCTACCTTTATTATGCTACTGTGAGACATGACATCACTAAGAATTTATCTTAATTACCCTAGTCCGCAGATGCAATACAGCGACCGTTACCTGTTAAGTCATGTTTACGTTGGTCTATCCCTGTGCCTGTTTCACAAATATTTTTTCCTACTTCATGGTTAGTGATTTGTACTGTATTATGCCTATGCTAGTTGACTATCCTGTTCACTACTGTTTGCATTTGCATTGTATAAGATGCTATCCTCTTGTACCTATACTATATGCACTCTGGTCTGTGTAGTGCATGTTCTGTAAACCTGTTGTGGTCCATGTCCTTTAGTGTTTTGAACCAATAAAAACATTGAACAAGAAGAAATAATAACACACCAGTTATCATTTTAGGTAATGAGAGGTGAAAATAATTGGATAATGTTTGACAAATCATTAAAACATTTTTTCAGCAATTCAGAAAAGGATGTGGTGGAAATAAACAGAGAATCTATGGTTTGAGAAGCTTAACTACTTGCCTACTGTGCACTACTTGTACCCCCTTCCTTACCATGCCAATTTTCAGCTTTCAGCACTGTCGCACTTTGAATGAAAATTGCACGTTCATGAAACATTACACCCATATGAAATTTTTATAAATTTTTTCTCACAAATAGCGCTTTCTTTTGGTGGTATTTGCTTGCCACTGGGTGTTTAATTTTTTGCGCTATAACCAAAAGAAAAAGCAAAAAATTTAAAAAACAAAAAAGTTTCTGTTTCTATTTTAAAATTTTGCAAACAGGTAATTTTTCTCCTTCACTCATGTGCGTTGATGAGGCTGCACTGATAGGCAGCACTTATGGGCACTGATAGGCAGCACTGATGGGCACCGATAGGCAGCACTGAAAAGTGGCACTGATAGGCGGCACTGACTGGCGGCACTGAATGGTGGCACTGCTGGGCTGCACTGATGGGCACAGGTGGGTGGCACTGCTGGCCACAGGTGGATGGCACTGCTGGGCACAGGTGGGGGGAACTGGTGGGTGGCACTGCTGGGCACCGATCATCAGGGCACTGATCATCAGTGCCCTGATGATCGGTGCCGATCCCTGCTCTGACAACTGCCAGTTCTCAGCAGTACTTTCCTCACGCTCTGACAGCGGGAGGAAAGTGCAGCCGGGAACTGGCAATTTCATTTCCCAGTGATCGGCATGTCATTAGACATGGCTGATTACATGGCAAAAGGCCGCTGTGATTGGCCTTTTACCACATCACATGATCAGCTGTGTCCATAGGACACAGCGATCACGGAGATTGCCGGGTGCCCGGGGGCGCTCAAGAGAGCGCGTTCTGGAAGGATGTGATATGACACCCTCCCAGAACTGGCTGGCCGCAGTGCAGCCATCATTCAGCTATCTGCAGTCGGCAACTAGTTAAGAATCCATGGTATACATAAGCCAGTGGCGTCACTAGGAATGGTGTCACCTGATGCTGTGAAACATGGTGTCACCCCACCAATATTTTTTTTTACCATATAACACTTAACATATGCTGTGACAAAAATTATATGTGCTCAAACATTACATTGAGAGGAGCTTAAGGGGCATGGTTAAACAAAATCCAGGTTTTGGATATGTGCTGGGGTGCACTTTGGGCACGGAGAGGACTTGTGCTAGAAGGTGGGTTTGGGGAGCTGATATGTACTGGGGGCCATGTTGGGATGGGAGAGGATGAGAGGTCTTGTAATAGAAGGTGGGTTGAAAGGAGGGGGGGGTTCAGATATCTGCTGGAGTAGAGAGCACTTGTGCTAGAAGGTGGGGTGGGGGGATTTTAAATCCACTCCCCCTTCTAGCACAAGTCCTCTCCCCTCCCAAAGCTCTCCCCAATACATATCCGCTTACTCTACCCACCAAAACACTCCTCTAAGTGTACACCCTTTTTTACCTGCCCCCCTCCACAGCCCTTCCCAGTCACTGTGTCCCCCTCCCTGTAGCTCTACATTCCTAGTAAACTCACTGCAGTCCTCAGAGCAGCTCACACAGTGGTGTCCCTCCTCGTCGGCTCTTCCTCTTGCCTGTGTACAATGTCCGAGCTGAGGAAGAGGAGGCAGCCGCTCTGAAGTGTGTACAGAAAGCTGGAGCATCTGAGAGAGATGCCGGCTGCCACAGGGGAGCTGATGACAGTGTGTGGAACCCGAATACTGATGTGAGGCATGTGTCCATAGTGCTTATGCCAGCTTGCCTTGTCAGAGCCGTGCGGCTTTTTTGTGGGACATCACCTGTCCACCCCTGCTGCTACCTCTTTGGCAGGTGTCACCCAGGTAATGTCCACACCCCTTGCACCCTCATAGCAACTCCACTGACATAAGCAGAGAATCTGTGATGAGAATAGTATGAAGAAGTAGAAAGTCCATGATGTGTAGAAGCCAAAGGAAAATTATTAAAAAAAGTATGTAAAAACAGGCAGTCCAGAATGTAAAAAAAGCAAAAAAGTCCATGGTGTGAGAAAGAAAAGAGCCCATGACGAGAGTAAGAAAAGAAGCCATGGTGACAGGAAGAAGAAAATCCATAGTGTCTGGAAGTAGAGAATAGATGGTATGTTGAAGCATAGTCTGGAATTCCACTGAGGAAATCTCTCTATTAGAGTGTCTGAGTGATAAAAAAACCTAAGGAGTAATTTAGGTGTATGCATAGTCAAAACCTTTTTAAAAATTGTATTGAATAGGAAAGGATTAGAACCCTTTTCAGGTTTGTACTTCTGTCTGTGTCTCTGCTGAGTAAATTCATCCTCTCTATTTGTTGTAGTAATTCTCATCACTAAGAGAGAAAGTGATCATAAATTCACAATATCACAGTTGTCACCAGAACAAGAAATAAATATAAATATCCTAGTGGACCATCTATTCAGATGACAACTGTATAGGAAGTTATTACAAATTACTTTGTAGGGATCTTCTACAAAGATGTTGCATCTTCATGACATGAATGGAAATCTCTCCAACAGGTCACATAATAAAACAGAATACAATTGTAACCCTTGCCTATTCTATCCAAAACTAAAAGAAAAGCTTTGGCTACACAAACACTTTAACGCACCAGCAAAACATAAATACTGATTTGAGGATTAATGGGCCTTTAAAATAAACTATTTGAAAAGTTGTAAAGAGTAAATAAATAAAATAAAAATTGGAAAAATATGGTTTTACTAAGATAGCATAAGTAGAATATCACCCACCCATGCCGCATCAAAATATCATTTTTATTTTTCATCTATATTTTTATGAGATTTTCCTCTAATGACAGTCAAGCTTTTAACCTTACTTGCAATACCTGTCGCCTGCCTGAATTATTAGAGATAGCTGAGCCTTTCTAAATAAATACCAGCAAATGTTACCCAGACTAGTGGCTTCTCTTAGCAATTTATTATTGCATAGACCAAATTGTACAAGCAATTTCTTCAGTTCTGACCTTAGGTTTGTCGATTCTACCTTTAAATATGAAATGCACAAATTTAAAAGCTGCTCAATAGAAAGAAGACATATTGGTTTTGAAATAAATTTGTACTTATGACATTCGGGCTGAGGATGCAGTAAGTTATTGTAGTCTGACCTCACTAAAGGAGAATGTAGGATTTTAGCAATGAGGCTAGATCTCCCCAGAGACTTTGTATGTATAAGAAATATAAGAAAATATAGATAGATAGCTGATTTACTTTTGTTTCAGTTTATATTACAGGTGACAGATGCCTGCTTCTCCCTTATCAACACGGCTCTCGCTGCACAGAGGTTTGTGTCTACTCTAAGTATTAAGTGGATAATGATTCCATATGCCATTGAGCAACCAGAACAATACCAAGAAATAATGAGGGCTATAGACAGGAAATTGTGTTTAGGTTTCAAGAGTATCAAAAAATATAATGCACATTATTATGGTTTTATGCTAAATGCTAAATACAAAACCCAAAATGTATTTTTAACATAAATGAAAAGGACATCATGAATTTCTTGTTACCTATTATGCCTTTTGTAAGATACATGGATTCTCAAATCCCACATCTAAGAACTGCTTGAAAGTGATAGGTCATCAGTTTTGCTTGTCTTTTATAAGCTTAATCAAAGACATAAGTTCATGTATTTGACAAGCAACACTCGTCAAAATATCAATTAAAGATGTAACAGAGTGTAGGGCCTATTGCGATTCATATAATGAGATTTATGTTGTGATTCTTATAGGCAACATTAGATGTCCTTACACATACCTGTTTCTTTATAGATACTTTTAACCATTTGCCCTCCAGAGGATTTACCCCCCTCCCTGACCAGGCCATTTTTCGGCGCTGCATTACTTTAACTAACAATTGTGCTGTCATGCAATGCTGTATATGAAAAAAATGTATGTCCTTTTTGCCCACAAACAGAGCTTTCTTTTGGTGTTATTTGACCACCTCTGCGTTTTTATTCTTTGAGCTATAAACTAAAAAAGAAAGACAATTTTGACCAAAAAAAAATGTTAACTCTAATTTTGTCATAAATGTAGGCCAAAGTGTTTTCTGCTACACGTCTTTGCTAAAAAAAAAATCCCAGTACGTGTAAATTAATTGGTTTACGTGAAAGTTATAGGCTAGCGTCTACAAATTATGGTATATATACTGGAATTTTTATTTTTTTAGTAATGGCTACTAGTAATGGCAGTGATCAGCGACTTATAGCAGGACTGCGGCAGGCATTCTGACACTGGGTGGAAACTAACTGCCACTGACATCCCACTAATACAGTGATCAGAGCTAATAAAAAGCACTGACACTGTACTAATGGCACTGGGCAGGACGGGGTTAACTTTTGGACAATCAGAGGGTTAACTGTGTGCTGTGTGTGTTTTTCTGCGTGTGTTGTTTTACTAGGGAGATATGCTTCTTTGTATTTCTCTGCCTGTGCCGGAGGGGAATCTTCGGGCAGGACCCAGTGATTGACACCCCTAGCTGTCAGTGGCGGCGCGGGTAGGGCAGCGCATGCATCCCCTACCCAGAAACGCAAATTACGTATATATACGTAATTTTGCTCAACCCTTTCCGCCTTGTAGCAGTAGTTGTACTATAGGGCGGTGGGCAAGCGGTTAAAGCATAGTTGGTTGCTGGGCAGTGCTCCCTGACATAATTGCTTTCTAAGAAGTGCTTAAAGCAGAACTAAAGCATTTGATTTAACTGTTTCTCAAGACAGCTGAAGTCAAGGCATGCCATGAATGATAACTGTCACAATTGCTTGTGCTGTGAGCTGAATCTGTAAAGCCATCATATTGCTGGAGTCACAACTGGTCACATGTGTAGCATCTTGGCAGCTTCAAATCATCAGAACAGTTAAGACAAGAAACACTGGGTCAAAACACACCCAAATCCTACTATGCCCATTACGTTGATCTGCACATATACATGCAGCAGAGGGGGATGCGCTCCTACAGCTGAACCCTTCTAATACTACCCTTTCCCTACATGTGGCTATACACTATACAATCTGATTGTAAAATCTGTGTTCTATCTCCTTTAGACTTACCAAAACTATAGGAGGACACCTAATCTATCCAATTAATCAGTATATAATTTGGCAGGCCCTTGCACGTCATAGTTGATGGTAGATCTAAAAGAAATTGTACAACAGATTGTCTAGCGTATGGGGAGTTTTAGGTTCACCACATAATGCTACAATTTGATTGCCCAATCTCCTTTATATCTATCAACAAGTGCAAGGGTCTGCTTGAACAGATATAAATTGATTAGGCAGCTAATGTCTTCCTTTACATATCTTATGGAAATCTAATGTTTATTGTACAGATATTGGGGTTGATTTGCTAAAACTGGGGAGTGCAAAATTTGGTGCAGCTCTGCATAGAAACCAATCAGCTTCCAGTTTTTTGTTAAAGCCTAATTGAAGAAGCTGAGTTTAGAAGCTGGTTGGCTACCATGCACAGCTGCACCGGATTTTGAACTCTCAATGTTTTAGTTAGTCCACGGTCACATCGGGTGCGATTTGGTATGCGATTTGCATGCCATGCGTCTTGTAAATTGTATGCCAAGTCACACTCTATTGTCCGCTATTAGAGCTGTCATATTCTTGCGGTTCCAACTTGGTCGGAGCCACACCAGTTTCTACTCTTCCTCTGCATGCACTACTTTTGTTGCGATTTGCATAGACATCTGTAGCAGATGTCTTGCAAATTGCAATGAAATCGGCCAGGTCACCTGATTTTCAAGTTGTCTGTCCCTCAATCTCTTCTGCAGTGAATGAAGCCAGAATCACTCAGTTCTGAGCATTTCTGGCTTTAGAGCTGTATCAGCCAGAGAAGCAGCTAATCAAACACAATCTACTACATGTTTGAATAGCTTCCATGAAGGGCAAGGGAACATAAAGGGGACCTATAACCTGGCCAATGCTATCTCATGGGGGCTTTTTAATCCCATTGTGACAGCAAAAAAGTTAAATACAAAAAAAATGAGATTACATTATAATCCAATTTATTAAATGCCAAAAAACCTTGCACAAAGTGAGATCAATAATTCAGGGCCATAATTCACCGTCATCCCTAAACTCATGAGCAGTAAAGGCTTTTAAATTGTTGCCTGTGGAGATTTTTTTGGTATCATAGTTTTTCACAATATTATATTTTAAGACTTGAAATGTTTGGTATCTATTTGCTTGACACAACCCCATCTTTTATATTTTAACAACAATATGTCATTATGTTTTGTGTGTTTGCACTAAAATTCATTTTATTATATTTTTCCTGGAAATATAAAATATTGTGGAACATAAAAAATTGTAAAAACTATATTTGTGTTGAACAGAGCCTCTTTTTTCAGAAAATATATAAATTTCTGGGGGTTTAAATGATTTTAAAGTCAAAAGTGCAGATTTTTACGTGTGCAAAAACTGAAAAAACTGTTCCAGAGGCGAACTGTGTTCCCCTATCACCATCTTTAAATTATCTTGTAAAAGGCCTACATGCTCAGACCTGACCTTTTTACTGCTAATATATGTGAAGAATTTGTAGGGGTTTGTCCTACTCTTTTTTTGCAACCTGTCATTTGTTTTGAAAATTAGTGGCCTTGATTTTTAAAAAATATTTTGTTATTTATTTTATGTAACTTATATTTTAGATGCTCTTTATTTAACTCCGTGGAGACCATATAATCTTTAGTCTTTTAATCCTGTTGCCCACGGGAATATATTTGCAGTGTGTTAACATACAGTTAATTTAACACATTCACATTTCTGTTCTGTATTCTTTGATGACAATACTCCCTTCCAGTCTGAGTCTTGAAGATCAGCCCTCATCCTTGGGAAATTTGCTCTCTTAAAATTAAGTGTTTTTTCCTTTTCCGTATGATCTCGTTGTTCACAGTTTACACTACATGAAATCATGTTATAGTCACTGCTACTCAGTTTATAGCAGTGACCATAACATGATTCAGTTTACTGTTTATATAAGAATTATTCATTATCTCCACATGGTTTGACTTTACTAGGTCGAGCAGAACATCATTTTTAGTTGGGGCTTCGATAAACTATACCAAAAATTGTCTTTATTCTAGATAGGTTTAGAATATACAACTTTTTTGGTTCCAGCAGTGCAATTTGTCCAGTCATTTTCAGGATAGAAAAAAATCCTCCATTATTACTACTGTCCCCAGCCCTTGCAGCCTTTTCTATCTGTGCAAGGAGTTGAGTCTCCACATCTACCACCCCAACAGGGCTGCTGATAAGCGGGTACTACCAGCACTCCTGTACGGGGCCCTGGACAGCAGGCAGGCTCAAACATCAGGGGAAATCAAATGTGGGCAGGGAGGGTGATCGGTGTTGCAGGGGGGAAAATACTGGAACTGATCCCATGCATGGCTCTCGCTGCAGTAGCTGAAAGTTGACTTCTCCTCTTCTCCCTTCAGCCAGGTTTACTGATCACCCTCCCTGAGCACCATTCTCTTCCCTCTGCTGCCCGGGTACCTCAGTGTGCTTCCCTGCCCTACAGTGACAAGACAAAGCAAAGGGTGCCACTCTGAGTGCAGCATAAAACTAAACAAAATATTTATTTAGCAATTCACATGTAAAAAGAGAACGCTTGTCACACACAGTGCTGGTGAGCCTTTGCACCCAGGAGATGTAAACCATGCAGGAGATCTGCAGCTCCAGCTTGGTAAAAGACCACTGGAAGACGCCATGTCACCAGTGACAGAGAGCTGATCAGGACCGTGGGGTGCTGAGCCTTGTCAGCCAGGAGTGATACCAGCGCTATGGGCAAAAGGGGGCTTGGCTAACGCATTTCAAAACTTCCTCACCTACAGCACTGTTGGCTTCCCTCGTCCTGCTGGAATGGATGCTTCAGGATGGAGATCGGGGGATGGATACAATAAATATGTCATATTTATATTTATCAGCCCCTTCCTTTCCTGAATGATCACAATTAATGATTGGTACCTATCACTCATTGTGTCCATTTATAACTGAAGCATAGTAAACTGTGTTTTCTGTGCTTCAATTTAGGAATGAAAAGGAGCCTCTGTACAGAGTGCTTATCACTGTGCAGAACAGATTCACTGTGCAGAACAGATGGGGCTGCAGAGAAAAAGACTAAGGCATTTATATATGCTGTCTGTGTTTGGGGGCTGTACATCTACATGCATAAGCCTGTCAAATTAAGATCTGTAGCTGTGTTCGCACAGCTGTGGCATCCCCATAGAGTAACATAGGCTACCTACACACAGCTCCAACCACATAAAAAAAAACTGATTGACACTGTACAGGCCACAGCACCTACGTGAATGAGCCCCAAGACTTATTTCAAACACAGAACTTTAGTTAAATATACAATTGTATTGAATTATTAAGAATAAGCAGGAATTTTGTAAGTTTTATTCTGTTTATGTCTGTTAATAATGATTTTTGGGTGAAAATAGCATGTTGATATAATTAAAGGGGCTGTCAGGTAGGCTGCATTGGGGTACTGTGATTTCTAGCAGCAGCCCTGACCCCCCACCGCCAAGAAATTAAGGTATACAGTCTGATTGTACAATCTTCTTTAGATCTATTGTCAAATATTTAGTGAAACAGCCTGCAAGATTTGATACAAATTAAATAGATTTTTTTAGATGTGTCCCCTTTATACATAATTTTGGTAAATCTAAAGCAGATTGTACAATTAGATTGTATAGTGCATGGCCAGCTTTAAGGTGACGTGAGCAATATAAAATATATATTGAGCTCAAATATACAGTATGTATATATTTATAACTATATTTATATATTGTATTGTAAATTGTTCTTGCTGTTTTCTACATCTTCTAGAAAATGCCTTCCTCAATTACTCCTGAAGAAGGTAACTGTTCATCTCAGAAATGCATAGAAGTAGCTCTGACAACACCTCATCATGTGACCATATAAATACAGGAATCAAAAAAGTGATCAGATTGAATACAGTATTATATAGAATAAATTAAGAAACATGGATGGTCTATGTGTCAATACCATCTTAGTGTGTTGAATTGAGAGCCTAGGAGGAATAAATCTTACCTTTGAACAGAAAACGCTTTTTAATAGCTTATAATGTTGACATGTGATGTTGTTCTTAAATATGTATACAATAAAAATCTTAATTTATTATTTATAAAAAAAATAATTCTGAGTGGCATATGTGGTGTCTCAAAATTCCCATAATCATTTATGTTTTGTTCTATAGCATGTTTGGGATGTTGGCACATTAACTACACAGATGGTCATTTATGGTTCTAATTAAATGGCAAGGGACAGAGCAGAAATCTTAGCATAAGAGTTCAAGCAACAAAGGTGAAGGCAGGAACAACTGAGTCCACAGGTACTATAAGTTGTTTTTTAACCATTTTTATTCTTTCAACATAAAACATAAAATCTATCCTTCTGGGACATAACAAATGCAGCACAAAGTTCCAAACCCTTGGACAGATATTCCAAACCATCTTGGGCTCCCTTTGTGTAAATTTTTCACATGGGCTCTTTTACTTTTGCTTGCTCCAGCATCATGCATACTTGAAAGAGCCTGTCTTTATCCAGCCACCTAGACTTTCAATTAGGTGCCAAAATCTAAGTTGGAATTTGTCACCTGAGAATGCAAAATAGCCTGGGAAGTATGTAGACTCTGTCCAGGACTACACCTTGGATTTACTTTAAGTCCACTCCTCCATTTATACTCATATACGTATATATAATTTGTATATATAATTCTTGCAAGTTTCCTTATTCTACCAGTATACACAAAATAAACGTACAATAGGGTCTTCTATTGGCTGTGTGTGGAGGAAAAAGAAACATCTTATATAAGAAAGAGCAATTCCCCTGATGAATATGGAGATATTTTATTCATTTTAGGTGGAAAACTGCTGTCTCAAACATGTTTATAATTCCAGAAGAGAAGTAGAAATGATCCTAAGTTTTGAAAAATACAGTATTCTGATTCCTTAAACATACACAGTTTTAGAAAAGATGCTTAAAAACTCTGGTGTATTTGACAGATGTAATGCAATTTAAGCAACATTTTTGTGTGTTTCCCCAGAGAATAACTGTGTTACATTTGAGAGATACTGTGCAATAGCATATTACTCATGGGAAAGTGTCTTCTTAAAAATGTTTATGCTGTCACTGGCCTTCCTTCTTAAAGAAACACATCAGACTGGCAGTGACTGAGAGGCTCTATGCGCTCTGTGTGTGTATATGTATATATATATATATATATATATATATATATATATATTACAGTATATCATACTAATAAACCTAATAGGAACTTTGACAATGGAGCTTATTCACACACAGTTTGTACACGCCTGGATAGATCTGCAGGTCTTCTTAATAGAAGAATTACAGGATACCTATTTTCAGGTTAAAGGCCTGAAGGGCTGAGCAGAGAAAGGGCGTCTGACAGTTCAATCAATGATTAATAAAGCTGCACCACCTCTGAGTTAAGCTGCTGAGCAAGGATTTTCTTGCAGCTCTACAATGAAGAATGATGTTACACATACGTTCTAACTTACTTAAGATAGTGAATTATCCCCATGTCTAATCTTGTCTTAACCCAAGGCCTAGGTTTAGAGATTTCTTGCAAGCATCTTTAGTTTTACATTAAGCTCTTCTGATCATCATATATATACCAAAATGATTATACATAGATAGTGTACGGAGATGGACCACTATTTACATTACATCCAGTAAACTGAACTAAATTGTTGAACCTTATGCACTATATTTTGGTGTGTGTGTGTGTATAAACAATTAATGCTCTTTATTTAATACCAAAGCTAACATTTAAAGAGTTACAATTATCAGTAACAGCCTATCATCTGTCAGTTTTTATTTTTTACTATAAATATATTAATCTAATGCCTACTGCTGTATGGCTGCTTTACTACAGCATTTGTCAGCTTTCTGATATGTGTTATTAAGAGCCAGGAAATGTTATGTGCACCAACAGAGGGTGCATAAGGGCATTTAGCCCATCTAATCAGTGTGACAAGTTTGAAAACATCTACAACCATGAAAACCTGCTTATCCCCTAATATACTTTTTAATATGACAATGGCAGTACATGGCTGCCGTTTAGAATTAATTAAACACAATGAATCAGTGTCACATGTAGATAGATTTGACCTTTGTTTAACAAAAGTCAAGGAGCGTTATGTCACAGAAGATATTGGGGTCATTCAAAGAAATAATGCAAAGAGAAAAGCACTAGGAGACTACCATCTCCATAGCAACCAATGAGAATTCATGTTGCCCTTGTCTGACATAAGTAAAGTCATTAAGGATTGGCTGTATTGGGTTATTGTACCTTGCACTATTTTCTAAAGGACAAATGTGTCTACCAGTGATGGTTTGGTGCATATTAATATCCTGTGCAACTGCACATACATAAGCTATGTGTTCATCTTTGTATTTCAATGGTTTTTATTAATTTTAAACAGTATAAAACAGAGGCAACAAAACACACCCACGCAGGGGCTATCAATTGCACCAATAAAAAAGGCATAATAGAGCAGACAACGCTCTAATTCCAATAAGGCAAAACGTATGCCCACGCAGGGGCTATCAATGGCACATAGGTTACAATAACATCAGTAAGACTCTGACTATCGCAACTAAAGACAGTTGTCCACTGTCACATCAAAACAAACAGAAAAGGAGAGAAGAAGAGCAGAGAAGAAAGGGGAAAAAAAAAACAAAAAAAACAAAACAAAAACCAAAGAGCAGGGGTTCACGAGCGCCAATACCAAACTCCATTACCCCCCCACACTGGCCGGGGGGAGCGTGGGAAAGGCGTATTGCAACCACGGCTCCCATACTTTCAAAAATTTATGTTGAGAGTCGTTGCATATACTCGACATCTGTTCGTTGAGCATCATAGTAGTCATACGATCCCGCACCCCCTGGAAAAGTACAAACGGACTCTTCCAGGCCTGAGCAATTGTCCTAGTAGCCGATAAAAACAAATAGGAAGCCAACCGCTGCTGACGAGCCAAGAGGCCCGGTATGGGGCAATGAAGCAAAGCATACTGAGCATCCCGGCGTATGGAGAGATGGAACAAAGTGAAAAGAAGGCCAAACACACGAGACCAAAAACGAACCAACCTCGGGCATGACCACCAGATATGCAGTACATCGCCACGATGGCCACAACCCCGAAAACATTGATCACTACAGGCAGGGTTAGCCTGGGCCAGACGAGCCGGAACCAAATACCAACGTAACAATACCTTGTAGGCTGCTTCCAGTGTGGTCGTATTAAATGAACATTTAGCTATGAGTGACCAGGCCCTACTCCAGTCCTCCGGATCCACAGCCACTCCCAGGTCACGTTCCCACTGAACAACATATGAAAGAGAAGTGTGAGACGAGCGTCTGTTCAAAGCTGCGTAAAGAAGGGAGATAAGGCCCGGGGCGCCCGGGTGCTGCTGGCAAAGCCGTTCAAAGGCATATTTCTGATATGGGAAAGCA
Organism: Staurois parvus; assembly: GCF_062004578.1. Lineage (NCBI taxonomy): Eukaryota > Metazoa > Chordata > Amphibia > Anura > Ranidae > Staurois > Staurois parvus. The sequence goes on from NW_028318726.1 coordinate 1,793,067, forward strand.
GAAGTGGCCCTCAGCGAAAGTAGCCAGTGCCGCAATTGAAGGTACCGAAAAAATTCCGCTGGGGGAACATCCCGAGACTCCCGAAGGACATTCCAGGTGGGAAAGGACCGAAAAGTCAAAAAGTGTTGCACCTGTGAGAAACCATGAGCCACCCACCAAGAAAATGCCCCCGGGCAATCTACACCCGGTGGGAAAAGAGGGTTGTTAACGATTGGAAGCAAGGGCAAAAAGGGTGACATCAGGCCATTGGAGTAACGTACCGAGTCCCAGACTTGTAGGCCATGGAGCAACATCGGACTCAGCGCCATAGGGCGCAGGGCAGGGGGAAGCCATAGGAGTGTCGACAGTGCGATTGGGGCACAATTAGGTAGTTCCAGCAGGACCCAGAGAGGAGTGTTCATCTTTGATTCTAGCAAGTTAAAGAAAGTGAAATAAACTTCCTTCTACTACCATATTTCTACACTTTACTTTCCCAGCATAGAATTTTGTGAGTTTTTTATGTTGCTAAAAACATGTCTAATGTCACTACAGGAAAAGTGTAGGCAGCAAGCTTTATCATAAGCAGTTTTCATTCATAATGCATATTGCATTCCTGTGTATCTTCTTATTCATGGGGACATTTTTTATGACCCTTTCTGATGAGCAAGTGAAGTTTCCCAAGCCCAAACATTTGTGAATCGCTTTGTTTTTCAGCTGCCATCACTAAGGAGTATTACAACCTAAGCCCCATCCCATGCCATGGACCTGAGATTTGCTGTATCTAAGTATCCAGTTAGTTAGGATCATATAGTATGTAGATTTTCCTAAATAGGCATAGGTTTTGTAGTAAGGCCACGTAAGTAGTCATGTATGTAATAAAATGCAGGAACCCTCTTGGAGTATATGGCAATAATGATGGGCAAGATGTCCCTTGCTCTTAAAAGTCCTATATGTTTTATGCATTGCTAAAAGTGTATTTGTGTACCTGTGTTGGAGATGTAGTACCTAATATAACACATCTTGCATCTTACATCAACTTGTGCAGTGCATCTACAGAGCCATACTGTGATTCCACAACATCACACAACAGTTCATTTGCTTCCATAAACACATGCTGCAATGTATTGCTGTGCACATCCACAGGTTATGTGTTCATCTATGATCATAGCAAGATAAAGAAAGTGAAGTCAACTCCCTTCTACTGTCATATGTTATTACACTTGACTTGCCCAGCATAGAGGTTTGTGAGGTTTTGATGTCAGCTTCCAAGAAACACATCTAATGTTACTACAGGAAAAGTGCAGACAGCAAACTATATCAAAAGTGGTTAGCATTTATAATGCATATCGTGTCACCGTGTATGTTCTTATCCATGGGGAAATGTCTTATGACCCTTTAAATCCGATGAACAACTGAAAGTTCTCAATCTAAACATTAGTGAATTATTTTTTTGTAGCTGCTGTCAGTAAGGGGTATTACAACCTAAACCCTTTCCCATGCCATGGACCTGAGATCACAAAGTATATGGCCTAAACAGGGTTAGGTTTTGTGGTAAGGTCATACAAGCATTCATCTATTTGATAGAATGTAGGAACCCTCCTTTAGGTAATTTTTTAGTAATTTTGGTGTGTATGGCAATAATGATGAGCAAGATATACCTTGTTCTTAAAAGCCCTATATGTTTTATGCATTCTTAAAAGTGTATATGAGTAGCCGCGTAGAAGCTGTAGTACCTAATATAACGCCTTGTGTGTCTTAGATCACCTTGTGCAGTGTACCTACGGAGCCATACATATCACACAATAGTTCATTTGCTTCCATAAAAACATTCTGCAATGCACTGCTATGTACAATGATCTTAGCAAGATAAAGAGAGTGAAGTCAACTCCCTTTTACTGTCATATGATATTACACTTGAGTGGCCCAGCATAGATTTTTGTGAGTTTTTTCTTTCCAGCTTCCTAGAAACACATCTAATGTTACTACAGGAAAAGTGCAGACAGCAAACTATATCGAAAGCAGTTATTATTTATAAAGCTTATGGTGTTCCCATGTATCTTTTTCTCTATGGGAAATGTCTTATGACCCTTTAAATTTGATGAACAGCTAATTTCCCCAAACATTCGTGAATCATTTGGATTTTCAGCTGCTGTCAGTAAGAGGTTTTACAATTTAAGCGCTTTCCCATGCCATGGACCTGAGATTTGCTGCATCCAAGTACCCTGATAGTTAGGATCATATAGTATATAGCTTTTCAAAATACTAAGGTAAAATGTGTCCTAAAGACCCCCTCCCCCGCCCCCTCGCAGAAGAAAACCAAAACACACAACTAATATATGCCACAAGGGAACTGTTGGTATGCATATACATGGAAAAAAAGAATAATAAAAACCAGACTTGCGCTCAACCTCAATATGTAAAAATCTATAATGTACCCCTAGATAAGTGAGCGACCCAGCAAACCGTTTGACACATATAATGAATAGAATGAAAGCAATTCTTTATTGAATGACCAAGAACATACACAAACCTACTGTCTAATTGATAAAACCATAATTGGCAAATTATTAAAAAACCCAACCATAACAGATACAGGAAAAATTGCTTGTATATTAAGCATCACCCCAATAAGGAAACAACATGCATAAATGAAATCCCATCAAGAATATATACTCCAATAGGGTCATAGTCCATATGAAATATATAACTATATCATATGGAGAAGACCTCTCCTCCATATAAACATCCAAAGGTAGACCACTTCTCATGGCTAGACGACCACTTAGAGTTCCTTGTGGATTCTTGTAATTACATGTATTATAGAACCAACCCACATGGGGGCAGTGTAGACCCAGAATGAATTATGGCAAGTATATCAGAAATCGCTGGAAAACTCCCAGGGAAGGGTGCCCATGACATCACTTATATTCTTGTCCTTATAGGTAAGAGGGAAGAGGCATCCCAACAGCTGAAATTAGAGGAGAAGGGCTGGAAACCTGACCGGTTTCACCAGCTGCTTCAAAGGTAAATGTCAACCAATGTACATGGGAAATGTTTGAAAATGTGCTTCCAAATGACCTCCAGTGGTGCCAAAACAGCATAATGTCATGATGTAAATAAACTGTGCAGTGTCATCATGTATGACAAAAGATATGTGAATCATTTGGTTTTTCAGCTGCTGCCAGTAAGGAGTAATACAACCTAGGGCCTTTCCCATGCCATGGACCTGAGATTGCTGTGCTCTCCCCAGCCCTCCTAGTAGTCAGCTAGGGAGAGCTAAACCTCAATTGTTAGCTAGGAGGGCTGAATAGCAGCGTAGGTGTGATAACTAGCAGGGGTCAAATTGTGGTCAGAGCTGGAAGGTTCTGCAAACTAGCCTTCTGGAAATTCCCCCTGCTCTAGAACTTTGGAAAAACCTCTAGAAGCAGTAGGTGGATCTTAAGAGTGGGATATCTGAACTTTTGAGGGAGTCTGGCCAATCCCAAACAGGTTGCTTGACAAGGGGCCAGGACAACCTTAAAAGAGAGTGAGCTTGCTCAGCTGCAGGGGAGTTCGGGTGGAAGACAGAGAGGATGGGAAGCTGAAAGGAGGAGAATGTTAGGGGGCCCAGATGGAGAGAGGGGCTCACCTACAAGCAGTGGAGCTTGGAAGGAAGAAAACTCAGATCTTCACCGGCCCCCAGAGCGAGGACCACCTGTATAGCAGGGAAGGATTGGCCCAGCTAGAAGGCCTTGTAGCAGCCACTGACCCACCAGCAGCACAGGAGAAGGACCGAGTGAGTAAGTCTGCACCCCCTGGGCCAGATAGGGGAAGGAGCACTTTGGTGGGAAACCAGATTCACCACCTACTGGGACAGTCTTGTTTCTTAAAGTGACAGCCACCAGATCCCCCTGCTCAAGGATTCCTCCAGACAGCTGGAAAAAGAAGAGGATTTATCTGGGGGGTACTACAGGAGATGCTGGCTAGCTCTCCAAAAGAGACTGTTTTGCTGTAGAGACTTGTAAATAGTTCCAGGAAGTTGTCCCGTTTATCAGTTTCATTTGGCGTCCCATACACCCCTTACCCCATCTAAATTGAAATTCCCATATTAAAATCCATAAAACCCAAGCTCAAGAACTGGTTACTGACTCCTGGATGCAATTCTGTGGAAAGTCTGTGTTGCCTGGCTGTGCAGGACTATAGGGAGACTCAAATATTCAGCAACTCCTAAGGGTTTAGTACTACAACTGTATCCAAGCATCCCGATAGTTGGGATTATATAGTATATAGCTTTTCATAAACATGGCTAGGTTTTATGGCAAGACCACACAAGCAGGCATCTATCTGATAAAATGCAGGAACCCTCCTTTAGGTAATTTTTTTTTTTGTAATTTTTTGAGTATATGGCAATAATGGTGGGCAAGATATCACTTGATCTTAAAAGCCCTATATGTTGTAAAGATTCCAATATATATATATATATATATATATATACAGTCATGGCCGAAATTGTTGGCACCCTTGATATTTTTCCTGAAAATCAAGTATTTCACACAAAAAAGGTATTGCATTAACACATGTTTTGCTATACACATGTTTATTCCCTTTGTATGTATTGGAACAAATATAAAACAGAGGCAGAAAAGCAAATATGACATAATGTCACACAAAACCCCAAAAATGGGCTGGACAAAAGTATTGGCACCCTTAACTTAATATTTGGTTGCACACCCTTTGGAAAACATAACTGAAATCAGTCGCTTCCTATAACCATCAATAAGCTTCTGACACCTCTCACCCGGAATTTTGGACCACTCTTCCTTTGCAAACAGCTCCAGGTCTCTCTTATTGGAAGGACACCTTTTCCCAACAGCAATTTTAAGATCTCTCCACAGGTGTTCAATGGGATTTAGATCTGGGCTCATTGCTGGCCACTTCAGAACTCTCCAGCGCTTCTTTGCCATCCATTTCTGAGTGCTTTTTGACGTATGTTTGGGGTCATTGTCCTGCTGGAAGACCCAGGATCTTGGACGCAAACCCAGCTTTCTGACACTGGGCCCTACAGTGCGACCCAAAATCCTTTGGTAATCCTCAGATTTCATGATGCCTTGCACACAGTCAAGGCACCCAGTGCCAGAGGCAGCAAAACAACCCCAAAACATCATTGAACCTCCACCATATTTTACCGTAGGTACTGTGTTTTGTTCTTTGTAGGCCTCATTCCGTTTTCGGTAAACAGTAGAATGATGTGCTTTACCGAAAAGCTCTATCTTGGTCTCATCTGTCCACAAGACGTTTTCCCAGAAGGCTTTTGGCTTACTCAAGTACATTTTGGCAAACTGTAGTCTTGCTTTTTTATGTCTCTGTGTCAGCAGTGGGGTCCTCCTGGGTCTCCTGCCATAGCGTTTCATTTCATTTAAATGTCGACGGATAGTTCGCGCTGACACTGATGCTCCCTGAGCCTGCAGGACAGCTTGAATGTCTTTGGAACATGTTTGGGGCTGCTTATCCACCATCCGGACTATTCTGCGTTGCAATCTTTCATCAATTTTCCTCATCCGTCCACGACCAGGGAGATTAGCTACAGTGCCATGGGTTGCAAACTTCTTGATAATGTTGCGCACTGTGGACAAAGGCAAATCTAGTTCTCTGGAGATGGACTTGTAACCTTGAGATTGTTGATATTTTGCCACAATTTTGGTTCTCAGGTCCTCAGACAGTTCTCGTCTCCTCTTTCTGTTGTCCATGCTTAGTGTGGCACAGACAGACACACAATGCAAAGGTTAAGTGAACGTCTCTCCTTTTTATCTGCTTTCAGGTGTGATTTCTATATTGCCCACACCTGTTACTTGCCCCAGGTGAGTTTACAGGAGCATCACATGCTTGTAACATTCTTATTTATCCGCAGTTGTGAAAGGGTGCCAATACTTTTGTCCAGCCCATTTTTGGAGGTTTGTGTGACATTATGTCGAATTTGCTTTCTTTCCTCCCTTTTTTTGTTTTGTCCCAATACACACAAAGGGAATAAACATGTGTATAGCAAAACATGTGTTAATGCAATACGTTTCGTGAGAAATACATGATTTCCTGGAGAAATATCAAGGGTGCCAACAATTTCGGCCATGACTGTATATATATATATATATATATATGTATGTATTTATTTTTTTCCTAAACGTGTTTTTTGTGTATTCATGGAGAATATGAAGTACCTAATATAATGCATCTTGTGTCTTACAGTGTGCCTACAGAGCCATACTGTGATCCCACAATATCACACAACAGTCCATTTGCTTCCATAAACACATGCTGCAGTGTATTGCTGTGACAAATGTTACACTTCTATGGACTGCCTCTCTACAAAGTCCTAAATTTGGTCCCCACTGAGCACGCGGTAATGAATACATATCTCTCACACACCACAAGAAGCATGAATGAACTTGTCAAGTAGGACTCAATGTATTAGAAGAAGGCTATGTTTGGAAACACTATGTCCCAAGCAAGGAAATGAAAGATAAAAATCATTGTCAGGATCAAGGCTTTATAGAAATACCAACATAAGCTGAATTTCCATCAAACAGACACCTGCTGATCTTATCACAGATTTTCTTTTTTCTTTGTCAGTACATAGTCTTGCATCTTGCTTTACTTTTTTTGTTTTGATTTACTGTATCCCAGTATCCATAGAACTGGTGTTTAAGAGCGGCTCCTGCCTGTTCTAGACAGGTATCTAATATATCACAATTACATTTTAAACTGGTTGAGTCAGGCATTCAGTGGATCTGTATTGTTCTAAATGGTGAAGCACAGCTCCAATGCAAAGGATAATGCACGGTATTGTGGTTGCTGTAACAGGGCAACATAAAAGAGAAATATGTTTTAGCCTATTAACATCAGAAGTGGTGATAAAATAAAAATAGGCTTTTGTCTGAGAAACATTTCAGGGTAAGGTTTTCATGTCTTTAAAACAAGAACAGCAGATTTCCTTGTTAGTAACAACTTCTATGTACATTAATATCCAATTACTCTCTGGCATTGTTATTTAGAGGTGCCATACATGATCCCTGTTACAATATCTAGCGATTTAAGAAAAATACTTGAAGCTTTAACAAAAATGTGCTATTTTTATGATCAGTCAAAACTGTAATGTGATTCTCGCTCCCGGCTGTAGCAGTAACGAAAATCGCATCTGAGAAAAGATTTAGCAAATAATGATACTTTCTCAGAACTCTATAATACATTCTGCTTCTAAGGTACTTTACAATTATTCTAGAGTGCTATTTGTGCCTCTGCTGGCAAGTTGGACATCTTGCTGGAAGGTGAGAAACTGACAACAATATAATGATTAACCGTTTATGCAGGCACATCAATGTTAATTGGTTTCTGTTAAAATCAGCAAAATGCCAGAATCAGCCCATCAAGGTTATTTATCTGCAATCAGAGCGTCAATGGGAGTGCCATTAATTTATTAAATCAAAAGTAGAATATTAATATCTCAAATATTAAGTGCTCTTTCCAGTTTATCTAGAAAATAATAGGTTTACTAAATACATCACATACCACGGCGATTCCTGGAATTTTTTCTAACGCAATTACATTTTATAAGCGGAAATTCTGAGGAAGCAAAGAGCTGCTTTATTAAACTGATCTTTTATGCAAATTTGAGGGTGGAATCTGCAGAAATACTAGTGTTCAGGATATACTGTTTAGCCCAGTATTTCCTGCAAAAAAGAACTGTATATATAAATAGTTGTGCTTTATCCTTACTTGCCTATTTATTTAGACCTCACTTACACTTGGGGATGGTAAAACCCTGACTCAAACACTCCCCCTTTATGCTGTGATGATGATGCTTTGCATCGTAGCGAGGCAAACATTATAGCCGTTGTCACTTTCAGCAAGCAATACCTTCCACTGAATGCGACCCATACAACTCCACCACCTCTCAAATGCTCTGTGAAGAGTGATGTCAATGTAGATTGCTCTTCAGAGAGTAACACTAGTGTAAACTAGCCCTTAGGGCTCATAAGACTTTATTTTAGACATGTAGCTTTATAATTTAAAACTCAGTGGACTCAACTGACATAAGGGTGTTGACCCATCCTTATTTGGAGTGTAAGCATTGTGAAGTGAGCTTTTAAACTATAGGCTTAATTCACAATGAAGGCCCCTGGAGCCCGTAGGGAAAGGGAGCCTTGATTGCAGGATGCATGGCTCAGTGTCTGGGCGTGGACATAATTTATAAGTTTGAGAAGTCTAAGATGATTGGCTATTTGGGCACAGGGTGAGGGAGCAGGTTTTGAACTCCAGAAAAGTAAAAAAGTAAAGGTAAAATCCTCCCTCACTGGTGGAAGAGCAGCTACAGAAGAGTTGGAGGCATGATAGGCTCCCCTGAAGAAATTAGTGTGGTAGAGGAAGGAGGACAAGCTAGTTAGTTATGTAGCCCCTTTAGTGTACATAGTTTGTTAGTGTAGTTAGGGGCTTGCTAGAAGCTAGAGAGTTCACTTCATTTCAGGCTGGAGGGCTCTACAGGTCAGTCCTCTGGTACCTGCCCCTGCTCTAGAAGCTTGGAAAGTTTCTAGACATCAGTAGGTGGAGCCCAGGAGGAGATGATCTGCATATTCATGGGAGTCTGGCCAATTCAAGACAGGAGGCCTGGCAGTGTGGCACACTAGCCCATAAATATGAGAGAGCCTGGACATCAGGGAGGTCAGATGGAAGATGGAGTTCTAAGGAGTGTTGCTGTTAGCCTAGCAGGGAGTCCCTAGAGGAGGGGGACTCTGACTCCAGGCCGGAGGTTGGAAGGAAACTGACAGCTGTAGCTCCACTGCCTTACAGTCCACCAATGAAGAACAATCTGTTAGTCTAGAAGGGAACCAGCCCAGCAAAAGCCTGAAAGCAGTTTATCCAAAGCTGAAGGACGCATGAAAAGTGTGACTACCTCTACACCCCCAGGTCCTACAGGAAAGAGGACTGCTAGGTGCTATACTTAACCAGTTCTCCCTGGGACAGTGCTGCAAGCCTGTTTTGGAATCTCTTGCTCCGGGATACTCTTCAAAAGACAGACAGGTGGATGGGTAGTTCTAGCTGGGGTCTGAAGAGGTTCAGTTAGAGGGGACCAAGTGCTGCTCATACAGACTGTGTTACTGATCTGTGAAGAGACTGTTGCCACTGCAAAGGGAGTAGAAAATCCAGAATCCTACATTTGTGTGAGGTTTGTCTTCAGTATTTTCAGTTTCAAGTCAAATTAGGCATGTCATATACCCCTAGACCCTATCTAAGTTGTTTATCCTCAAATAAAACAACAATAACAAACCCATGGACTGGTTACTGACTCTGAATGTGTGTTGCCTGGCTGTGCAGGACATAAGAGGGACCCAAAACCAGCGGCTCTCCAAGGGGTAGTGCTACAGTTACATAGCTACATAGTGGGTAAGGCTGAATAAAAATTTTGGTCCATCCAGTTCAACCTAAGTGTGTGTGCGTTTATGTTACCACCATTTTTAATATCCCTGTACATTGTGTTTGTGAAGAATCACATCAAAGTTTTTTTTATTTATCTACATTCCCTGCTGACACCATCAACTGTTGAAGCGAGTTTCACATCCTTACTGTTCTAACTGTAAAGAACTACTTATGCTACCTCTCATCTTACTTTATTGTCTTGTCGTGTGTATTATTTAACACCTGCGGTGACAAAGCGCGCTGCTGCGTGGCCCCACGGCCGTGGGAACGGCTGCTTTTGACAGGACGTCATACGATGCCCAGTCACAAAGTGTCCCGCCATTGTGACTGGGCATCATATGACGTCCTGTCAAAAGCAGCCATTCACTGTGTCCACGGGACACTGCCGATGACATATCACCACACCGGCCCGTTGCCAGTGTCATGTGACTGATGTGACCAATCACAGCAGATCACATGTCGATTGTATACAATGGATGGCTTCCTGTCATGCCATTCATTGTATACAATTGTGTTGTTAGCTATGATTGGTCAACGCAGTCACATGGCACGGACAGGGCCAATCACATCCCATCTGTATCATGTGATGAGATTTGCCCAATCACAACTAATCACAACAAAAGACTGAATGAATCAGTTTCATTCAGTAACAATGATTGCAAATATCAATGAATAACATTGGCATTAGCAATCATAATGCGTAAAAAAAAAAAAATCCTCATCACTTGCCCAGAGTAGTTCAATGTTACTATGTATTGCTTTTGTCACAATGTATTGAAAAAAAATAGTAAAGAAAGAAAAAATAATCTAATAGAAAATAAAAAAAAAATAGAAACATTTGAAAAAAATGTTTACATTTTTTTTTATTTTACATACTATCACCAGTCAGTGTCCCTGATCACCACCACACTAGTTATATAATCACGCTGCACTGGACTGGTGACAACATGTAAAACTATTTTTTTTATTAATTTCTACATTTTCCAAAAAATTGTAACAAAAAATTACAATGTCCAAAAAACTCACCATGCCTCTTACTAAATAAATTATGGAAAAAACACTCTTTACCAATAGGATTTTGAAGGCATCATACATAAAATGTGTAAACTCTTTATTTGCTAAAATTTCTTTAAAATTGTGGCACAACACGCCATTGTTGAAAAACAGTTATATTGTACATATTACCATTAGTCCTGGTTGATTACAGAGATGTTTTTTCAAAATTCCAACCATTTCAGAGCTATATAGCTCCTTCTTCAGGGATAGCAGACACTCTGTATAAAGGTGATATAGTCTGTCAGATTGAAAATACAATTATTAATTACATATCATGTACAAGAAAAAATATATTTGTATAAAAGGCCTCACAGCTGACAAAGTCAGCAGCAACAGTTTTTGTAGCTGCTGACTTTTTTTTTTTTCAGGTGGAACTGTGCTTTAACAAATTTATGTATGGGCCTTTGTGGAAATTGGAAAGTTTTATATGTATGCCCCCTCCTTCTGGGCTTGAACAATATCTACTCATTGGCATTTTTTATGTGTTGTTTCCAAAGGGGTACAAGGTATGATTGGATAAAGATTTATTGAAACCCATACAAATATATGGTCTATGGCTTATCTATGTAGGTACCAAAATATTCATTACGAGGATATTGAGATTTCCAATGATAGGTGTCCTTGCTTAGCTATTTTATGACTTTCTTTTCTCCCATGATGTAGTATACATCTCTCATTATGCAAACTTTTTCTGTGTTAGTGATCTGGGTGGCCCTTGTTTTTGTCTAGACGGGAACTCTAGGTGCCTGGAGCCTGTAGGTGCCCTGGCCGGGAGGTGCTGACAATTCTGAAGCTTGTTTTTATAAATTGAAAATTCATTTACGTCTTGGGTTCTTTATATTGTGAGCATATTTACACATCTGGAACCATACAAATATATTTCTTCTTGTATATGATATGTAATTAATAATTGTATTTTCAATCTGACAGACTGTATCACCTTTATATAGAGTGTCTGATATCCCTGAGGAAGGAGCTATATAGCTCTGAAATGCGTTGGAATTTTGCAAAAACATCTCTGTAATCAACCAGGATCACTGTTTAATCTATGAATAACATCCTTTAATGGTAATATGGTAAATTATACAATATAACTGTTTTGCAACAATGGCGTGTTGTGCCACAATTGTAAAGAAATTTTGACAAATAAAGAGTTTACACATTTTATGTATGATGCCTTCAAAGTCCCATTGGTACAGGAGAGTTTTTCCATAATTTATCCAGTCATATCGGGATGGTGGCAGTTTATCAGGAATTCCTTCTTTTCTTTTTTATGCCTCTTACTAAATACCTTGGACTGTCTATTTTCTGAAAATGGGCAATTTGGGGGGTATTTGTACTATGCTGGCATTTTCGGGCCTCAAGAAATTAGATTGGCAGTGCATTGATTGATCAATTGTCATATATATATACCATGGTTTGTGGTATATCCTATAGACTAAATAATATACACTAATTTGGGATATTATCACCAAAAAAAGTATCAGAATACATTTTGACCTAAATTTATGAAGAAATGTTATTTATTTGCAAAATTGTATAACAAAAATGAAGAAAAGGGAGTTTATTTTTCAAAAGTTTATTATTTTTTGCTAAATAAACAAAAAAACAAACAAACTCAGCTGTGATTAGATACCACCAAAAGAAAGCTCTATTTGTGTGGAAAAAATTATACAACTTTTTTATAAGTACAGTGTTGCATGACCACGAAATTGTCATTCAAAATGCAACAACACTGAAAGCTGAGAATTGGCCTGGTCAGGAAGGGGGTAAAAGTGCCCAGTACTGAAGTGGTTAAAGACCTTAGATTAAATGCTCTGTACTTTCTGCCTTCAAAGTGTGAAGCTGGCCAGCGTTACACAGAGTGAGAGAAGAGGGAATAAAGTCTGTAGATAAACTACTCTGTGCACTATTGATCCAACTCATGTTATTGTAGGTATTCTAGTGGAGATGGAAACTGAGCTGCATTATTGAAAATGTTTAGAAAATGAGCACACATGACATACTGAGGAAAGCGGGTCTGGCTAGTGTTTTGCTGTATCTCCTCCAAAGGAATCCCATAAATTGGGCTTTAGCATGAAGTGAAGCTACAGCCAACACAAACAAACAAAAAAAAGGGTTTTTTATTGTACAACCACAACAAGAAGCAGAATAGATCAAGTGCTACATACATTTTATCCCCTGAGGGATTCAGTTGATACATCTTCTTCTTTAAAGTATGTATGCTTTCCATGGTTAGCTCAATGTTAGAAAAACTATATTCTTCCCAAAGGTCTCAAATATTCTGTTAATGCTTTAAAATCATACTTCTGCATAGTGTTTTTTTCCCTTGTGTATGTTTTTATAATGTTGTGCTTTTCAGTCATAATGAATGATTGTATGTGCCACAAACATTTAAAGTTCCATTGTTGTGTTTCATGACTTGAAAAAGGTTAAGAACCTTCGCCTTAGGATATGTTTCCACTCAAGTGCTTTCTCATGCTTAATCTAGGACTGGGAAATGCAATAAATATAAGACATATTGGGACACATTTATAAACATACTGCATGGTTACATTTCTCCAGTTTACAGTATGTATTTTTGGTGAATGCATAATACTATGGTATGGACGTGTATGCATAATAGTTTTCATGGTTCTGCAAAGTAAATAATTAGTAAAAGTGTTTGTTTGTTCAACCATACAAACTGCATGGAAGAGTTTTAATAATTTTTTTCCCATAAATAGAAGGGGTCTGCTCAAACTTAAAGTATCATTAAACCCAAGTCCTCATTACATGGTATATAATTGAGTGTGCATACTCACAAAGCCATTACAGCATTTTTTTTTAGTTTAGAGTGAAATAAACCTGGTTGATCCTGCCTTCAGCTGTCCCTCCCATCTTCTCTGTGTCCTCTATTGAGCATGCTCAATTTAATTTTCCCTTCTAAACTATTCATTTCCTTCTTTTTCTTATCTGTACAGCCCATGTAACTCACACTTGTGGGCATATACACAGTGATAAATGACACTCCCCTCACTGTTCCTCTATGTCCTCCTAGTGCTAAACACAATGGGGGTGGGATATAGTATGCTGATTCATTATGTTCACTAAGAAACTCACAAAAAGGGATAGTTTTAATATAAATCAGTATTAAGTATATCAAATGTAATTGCTAAAACCTTTAAAGTAAAAAAGAGCCTTTGGTGCAGATGCCAGCTGAGCAATATGAAAGCTAGTGTCAATCATCTTTCACTCCGCCTACACAATATTAATGCTCAAAAAAAGAGTTATAAAACAGTTTTTTGATATGTATAATTTAATTTGAATTGCTCTTCTGAAACAGCTTTTTTAAAGTCACGTGATTGGCACAACACTAATCAGGGCTGTGCAGACAGACTCATACTGTAGTAACAGAAGCCCCTCCCAAGGATGTCAAAGAACAGGTAGAGATCATGTGACAATACACCAGTTCTGCAGGAATAAGGTGCTTAGAGGATTTAAAAAAACAGTAGCATGATATATATGATTTTTGTGAATTAATTATGGCAATTAACACTTCTCTGTTTACGGTAGTATCACTTTAAATGTGTTGTTGAGGTCAGCTAAAAAAATCCATACATGCCATGCTGTGAACATTTTTCCCAATATAGCTAATTAAGTTCATGCTGAAAGGATGCCTTTCATCACACAGAAAACTCTTTGAGAAACTATGAACCGGATTTCTTTAGCAGTTTTTCAACAGGGTCTAAGCAACAGTGTGACTACATTAAAGCAATTCCTATAAAAGGCCAGAAGTGAGTCCTAACCTCTTTTTCTTTTCCTTTTCCATCAAATCCAGATAAACTCACCTAAGTTCCCTCTCCAAGTCCTTTGACACCCTGTGTATGATGTCATGTAGCTGAACATCCAATAGGAAGTGTCTATGTCATGCAGGCACTGATGTAGACACCCAACGAAGGACCCAAGCAGGAAGCTTAAGGTAAGTAAAAAGGGCATTTAGATAAGGATATTTTTCTGATCCAGCAATCATATAGAAGAGGTTGGGAGGGTGATCTAATGGTGATGGTGGGCTTATCCTTTTGCATTTTTTTTTTATTTTTTTAAATCAAACATTACAGACAACATTTTGGGGGCTTAAAGGGTTAGTGCACTTTCAAATAAAGAAAAGAAGAAAGAAAGACTCAACCAAACTAGTCTGAAAATGTCTCCCCCCTCCTTACACCAATGTTGGCTACTCTGTGTAAATAATAAGGTGTATATACTTACCTATAGACATGTGTTTTGATTTTCAGAAATTCGGATGTATATGAATGAATGTAAATGAATTTGAAAAAAGTTATAAAAAATTAACAAATGCATTTGTTTCATTCATTTCATTTGCATGCTGTCACTCAATAGTAGTTCGGGACTGTGAGGAAAAAAGTCAAATTTTTGAATTTGTTCAATAATTCGGATTGAAATAAATTTGTGATTTCAATTAAATTTGTAATTGTCTCAGTCAGTCAGTTCCATTCCGAAACTTTGGGGCCACCGAATCTGCATAATTTCTTCCGTTGAGTCTGAAAATATTGAAACCTTCCAAATAGTTTTGATCTATGAATATCAGATCCACCCAAAATATACAAAATTCTTCCAAAAACTGGTACATTTTTCAAATCCCCTCAGACCAATGAATATACAAAACCAATGCTGACTATAACTGAATTAATCTTGAAAACGACTCGGTTTATCATAATGAATATGATGAAGCAAAATTCCTCAATGAATAAATGTATCTGAAACAAAACTTTCCTGTATGCACATCTACTTACCTATTCTCAGCCCACTTCAGTCCGTTCATGTGATCCCCTGTGTTAGCCAGAAGCCCCTGCAGGGGAGAAAAAAGAGTGCTTGACAGCAGCTGGGAGCACATGGGATCAGTGATGTCACCCATAGGCTCCCATATCCTAGTTGTTTTTGGCACTCCCACCTCTCACCTACAGCCACTGCTGGCTGACACAGAGGATCACATGATTGGACAGGAGAGACTGAAATAGGTAAGTGTACACATCTTTTTTACACAGGTTATTTAGCATTAGTGTTAAGAGGGGAAGATGAAATTTTAAATACTAGTTAGGTTTAGGCTGGAATTCTAATTTAACCACTTGCCTACCAGGCACTTTTGCTCCCTTTCTGCCCAGGCCATTTCTCAGCTTTCTGCGCTGCTGCACTTTGAATGGAAATTGCACGGTCATGCAACACTGTACCCATATGAAATTTGTATAATTATTTTCACACAAATAGAGCTTTCTTTTGGTGGTATTTAATCACCACTGTGTTTTATTTTTTGCTAAACAAATGAAAAGAGACTGCAACATTTTATAATTGAAAATTTAAAAAAAAACGTTTTTCTTAGTTTCTAACAGGTAATTTTTCTCCTCATATCATGCTCTCCCAGAACTGAATGACTGCACTGTAGCCGTTATTCGGCTATAGCGCAGTCAGCAAGTGGTTATAGATTATTTTTCAAGAGGGTTGTCTTTCAAAGTAGGTTTAGACAACCTAACTATATTCTATGTATAAATAAGCATATTATGTCAACATTACAATTTTAGTTCAGATCAGTTTTCCTGAGGTGTGTACAGTATATGCCAGATTCTGGTATGTTGAACAGAGGCTTTACCTTGTGGTACTTTGATTAACATATAAGCACAAGGGGATATACTAAAACTGGATCATGCTAAATCTGGTGCAGCTGTGCATAGTAACCGATCAGCTTCTAATTTCAGCTTCTTCAGTTAAGATTTAACAATAAGCCCTGGTTCACAGTGAATATGGCTTTGGAGTCATGCGACTTCACTTGAAGTTGCACGATTTCAAAGTTGCATATCAGTACAACTCAGGGGCGGACTGACAACTCATGAGGCCCCCGGGCAATAGGGGATCATGGGGCCCCTGTGTCCTTGCCCAAACTCAAAAAAGCCTATGAAAAAGGTACCAGGGGCATCCCATGGGGCCCCCTACTGACCCCAGGCCCTCAGGCAGTGCCCGAGTTTCCAAATGGTCAGTCCGCCCCTGGTACAGCTTCAGGTGTGATTTGTAAGACATCTGTGTGACTTCATGCACAGATGTCAATGCAAGTTGCACCAGAAACTGGCAAAAGTAATGCAGGAACTACTTTTCAAATTGGTGCGACTCAGACATCCTGCCGATCTTGATGGGGGGTGACTTGTTATGTGATTTAAGATCACATCAGTGTGAACCAGGGCTAAAAGCTAGAAGCTGATTGGCTACTATGGACAGCTGCACTACACTCTGTGTGCTCCAGTTTTTGTAATACTTCCTAAGTGGTTCCAACATGTAGTCTTAGAAGTTTGCCAATGTCATCTTATACCATAATCACTTTGGTTATGCTTGCTGTTTGTTTTTTATGCTCACTGGTACCACCTGGGTTTTTGAAACCCTAGCAATGCCTCTTTGTTCCTTAAAATGTTTCATTTATATACTTAATTTGAAGACATTTTAATAGGTCTTAATCACACTGGCATTCCTCCCAGCAGTCAGGGTAAAAACGATGATCTAAACTAACCCTAAAAAAAAGTGGAATGGCTGATCAAAAGTAGTACAGTGTGATTAAATGTGAATAGAGTAATCAGAAAAATGACTGGTTGCTTTTGAGTTACCGCACTTTGAACTAACTTACAAAATAAGCCTGATTAATAAAAATAGAGTGCATGCTGCATTGTCCTTGGGTATACAGAATGCTTTTCTCTTCAGCTGAAATTATGTCTTTCCAAAATAATGGAAAATGCATAAAAAACACAAAGGCGTCAATTTTCATAAATGCAACAGTGACAATTCCCTTATCATGACACTGTTTATGTTTCTTAGTTTTTTTTTTTCTCTTGGAATAATGGGACAAATGATGTGAGGTCAGAAAGGTCTCTACCTATAGACTAAGACAGATGCGACAAATGCTGAAAACCTGAACCCTGAAATTGTGAGTGGAATGTGAAATGAAAACTCTAATAGAGTTACATTTCTTGCCAGCAGCATTTTAAAAGACAGATGATGCTTATGGGCATATTTTGCCCAATGGTTAAAAAATGAGGGCCTTGAATAGAATGAAAATTGACCCAGCTGTACAAAAAAAAATCTCCATATTGTCACTGGTTTCTAGAGGGTATTATATATATATATATATATATATATATATATATATATATATATATATATATATATATTTCTGTGAAGAAAGCTATTTATCTTCCACTTATCTGCTGTTTTTTTTCAGAGCTGGAAAACCCAGCTTTTCTCTAGGCTGTCACTTCAGGTCCAGCATACCATGTTAAATTTTGAGATAAATAACTTGCTCAGCTCTGTACTACTCTGATAGTGAAATGACCCAGTTTGTGATGTACAGATGTACTTTGTACTATATATAGGACTATGTGAAAAGCCAGGAACCCCTGAAAAATTAATGTAACATGTTTATTGTTAGTTTTATCAATATTTCTCAATTTCTCAGTTGGCTCAATCAAAATACAGTACATATTTTATGGCACATATACTGGTTCAATAATTCAGAAAGCAGCAGGAATTCTTAGGTCCACTGCAGGGTTTCTCCTTTCTTATGTGTTACATGCTGACATGTATTCTGTGATAAAGATGCATGATTACAGATATTTCATATAGATGGGACCAGTGAAGTATCCATGTGTATCCTGGAAACAGTGCAGCTGTGCTAAAGCAAAAACCTCCTCTCAAATTACCTGTGTGTAGGACAGACTCCTGGACTTTACAAAGGGCAGGTTGGGAGCAACAAATGGCAAGGCCATGGAGCTGTTCAGAAGGAGTACTGGTAGGTGTACGTGAGAAGGGTGCTACAGTATGTAGCTGGCAGCAGTAGGGAGTGACATGATAATAAGCACTTTAGCACTCCAGTAACTCCCACAATGGGGAGAACTGAAAAAAAAAGTTGGTCATTTAATTAAGTCATCATGATTTTCCCAGAACTGTAAATTTCTAGAACTAATCTACAAGGTTTCTTTTAACTAGCTATAGAGCTTGCTGCAATTGTGCCCTACTTGGGTGAATAAATTAATAATGAACTCCAGGCAAACAGCTACATTGAAATAAGTGTATGGGCGCTGTCTTACCTGCCAATAGATTTGCATTTATGTCCATCTAATCCTGAGAGTTAAGCAGCCCTACCACTCATCTACTGCACTTACACAACACAGCAAGTTTACATCAGTTCCCCCCAGCTAGTGATAGGGCCAAACAAGTGCCTATTTTTGTTCTTTTATGACCAAAGTACTGCCCCTTCCTTTTCCAGCATGTTTGTAAAGAGAATTGCAAAATGCTGAATTTAGTCAAATTCAGTTAAAGGAGAAGTTTGAAGGTTTAACCACTTGCCCACCACCCTATAGCAGAAGCACTGCTACAAGGCAGCAGGGCTGCACAAAAGCACGTATATATACATGATTTTCATTTCTGGGTAGGGGGCGGCTAGGCATGTCAATCACCGGGTCCCGGTAGGAGATTCCCCGCCGACACCTGGCGATCGCCATGTAAAGCTGACAAGGAATAGACCTATGTGTAAACAACACAGGTTTCTCTACTGCCAGAAAGGACACAGCAGTGAAATACAAAGCAGCATGTCTGCGTAGTAAAACAGCACACAGAATTATTATTGTTATTAGCGCTGATCACTGTATCAGTGTCACTGGGCATGTCAGTCGCAATTAGTCAGTTCCCAGTGTCAGAATCCCCACCTCAGTCTCTCCATTACTTGTATACAAAAACATGGTATATAAATACCGCCATTTGTAGACTCTATAACTTTCCCCTAAACCAATTAATTTACACCTATTGGGATTTTTTTTTAGCAAAGACATGTATCAGAATACATTTTGGCATAAATGTATGCTGAAATTTGATTTTTTTACATTTTGTTATTGGATCTGGTTTATATCAAAAAGTAAAAAATTTTGTTTTTATTTCAAAATTGTCTGACTTTTTTGTTTATAGCGCAAAAAATAAAAACACAGAGGTGATCAAATACCACTAAAAGAAAGCTCTATTTGTGGGAAAAAAAATGACAGAAATTTAATTTATGTACAGTGTTGCTTGACCGCACAATTGTCAGTTAAAATAAGGCAGCACCGTATCGCAAAAAATGGTCTGGTCAGGAAGGAGGGTAAATCCTCTGGAGGGCAAGTGGTTAAAAAAAAGGATACATACTCACCTCCATTAGTCCACTGCTGCAGCATTGTCCTCTGCTGACTCTAAGCCCAAAAACTGAGCAATCAAATTATGACTGCTGTCACTCAGCAATTTTTGGTCAGCTCTGAGCAGAGAGCAGTGACTATCAGTCATCACTCTCTGCTCTGCCCCTTCAGCACTCACTGGAGCACTGGGTTGGCGAGAGGGCATGTGCAGCTGGCTTTGGCTCTCAGCCGAGTGCTGATAGCTGGAGCCAGCTATCAATCAGGCAGCTGGGTGGATCCCAACAATATGGTTGGGATCCTTCCAGAGCCTGAAGCAGCTCTGAGACATCAGCTGACAGCAGGCGTAAGCCCTCTCTTAGCTGACTTTGGATCACAAGAGACCCAGAAGAGAAGTATGACCTCATTGGATATACTTCTCTTTTAATTATACTAGTTGCATTTAAAATACTGTACATTTATTAATTCCTTTAATAAATACATAGTCACATTATTGGTGTTTAGGTCTGCATGGATTTCATCTATAAGCAATGGCAGGTAAGACATGCTCACTGCTAAGCTAAGCTTATCACATTTCACAGCATCATTTTTATGTTTTATTTGGACTACACCTTTAATGAAAGCACAAAAAAGGTGTAAATATTCAGTATATATACATGCAGTGAGAATCATCCCCAATGACTTGGAAAGCAAATGTGACAGTTTTTCCAATGGGGATTACTACAATGGGGTCTGATTAAGATCACTGTCAAGTCATTTTTGTTACTACTCTGTGAAATTTAAGGCTGGCTACATTCATAAATAACAGAGCTACAAAGTAATTAATTACGCTTAAATTGCATTATCGCATAAGGCTTTTGCTCTTAAACCCTTTCTCTAAGGATTTCGCTTTATAAGAAAAGGCATATAGAAATGAATACCAACGAAGTACATTCTTGCTGATGTATAGAGTTCCCAGCTTAGCCTTTAAAATCTGATATTATACCTACCAAATAGTTCTGACCACTAATTAGAGGAATTGATTTTCCATGGTAATGTGTAAGATTCAAGGTGAACGTGTTTTCTAAGGCTGGTTAGAAAATTAAGTAGCATGAGATTGATTGTTATAGGCAACATTGGCACTTTATGTTGACTTCCATTTTCCCCTTAGCCTATTCCCTCTCTTCTTTCATGATAGACTGGAAGACCAACAATTTGTTATCTCTCAGCAGCTTAGCTAACCCTTTTTTTCCCTAGCAGAGACTTGGAAGGCTTCCACCCTTTAATCCCTTAATGTGAAAACAGAGCAAGTGCACTGGGAGAGGGAAACAGGGTGAGCTGAACTGTTAAGAGCTGACTTGAATTGCAATGGTACATCTGCTGTGAACTTTGAGGATGAATTGTTCCACAGTGTCCAGAGGTTATTAACGGCTTATTTAAAAAATTATTTACTGCTTGGTAAGAATGATTAACTAGAGTGTATGTTACCCCAAAAAATAAAATTACATTATATCTGTTGTGTCTTATGTATGGTTCCTAATATATCTTGCCTATATGGTTTTTATTGTAAATGGTATTTGCTAAATACCTGGTGATCCTGCCAGTTCCTTTGATTGCTATTTAAAAATGACCACACTGGGCACAGAAACAGATCCATTCTAGCATGGTCAGTTTCCTTTTTGTTTCCTGGGAGCTACAGGGCACTGTGCCAATGCAAGGTGTGCCTGTAATCCTGGCATCAGATTCAGCTGCCATGCCATCCAGCCTCTGAGTGTCTTCTGCAAGCTCTGCTCACAGCCCTCCAAGCTGTGGAAGTGGAGGTAGATAGCAGTCATGTGACTGCAAGAAGAACTAATAGAAATAAGAAATGTAATTAGTTGTTTGTTAATACCATGGGCTAAATATTGCTAACTGTGCCTAATTTCACTTTGTGGTTTGTAAATTGTTTTCATTCATATGCACTTTAAATATATGCCCAGGTAATCATGGACACACCCACTGCGTTTCTTCTTGCAGCCTTAGTTTACAGCACAACACTACAGGGAATGACCCTTACATACCATTATGTATTTTCTGAAGCACTAATTGTCACCTATGGCTGATTCCACAGGAAAATAGGAAGCACCCTGCTCACTATGTGAAAGGTATAGTAAGGCAAGGTTTACATGCTGGGAAGTTTTGCTTTGTTATTTTCCCAAATCCAATTATAAATGCTGTTGGAAAAAATCTCCCATGGGCAGCTGCAGCACCTATTCATGGCTATGAACCAAACCATCATTAGACAGCTAGATTCACAGACACACAGTGTACAGAACCAATCCGAGCAGTTCTGTACTATGTGATTGCTTTGATGACAAATCACAGCAATCACAAATGTAAACACACTACTTTTTACATTGTTGCATATCAATTCTGTATAATATTTTATTTGGACAGCAGTAATATTGTGTTGCTATGCACAAGTTTTCCATTTTCTCCCTCCCTCTGATGACTGCCATTTGGGGATTAACAGACAGGCCGCCTAACAGGAGACTATTGCTATACTTTCTCTTTAGAAAGCAAATGTATTGACATGTAAAACGAACACTGTATACATTATATTAAAAAAATTAATAATCAGTTACAACAGTTTAAAAAGTGTAAAACTTTAAAACCTGCCCAAAGTCATGATATTTACCCTGTATTGAGCTTCTAAAAAATTTAGTAGTTTATTAACGAGAGAAGAATGGGGGGTGGGGGGGCTTTATATAATGTTGGGCAATATATAGTGCAAGAGGATGCAAGGCTCTTTCTATGATAACTGCATAGTTAAGGAAAGCAGCTACTGACTAAATAGGTCCATTTAGTAATTAATATACAATTAAATAATGCATAATAAATTAAATAAAGTATAATATTTTAGATGCAGCATTTAGGCTCTAAGAAATTCAGAAAAGAGAAAAGCAACACACCCCAAAATGAGGCGCTATGTCAGAATCACCTGCAACATAAACACAGGTGTCTAAGAAGGATATCATAGAATGCATGAAGCTTCAAAACAATGACAGCTGACATGGCTACATGGAGACAACCACTGTGTTCTCCGAAGCATAGTAGTAGGCAAAATCAAAGAAAATGGTTGCCTAGGAAATATGCTTTATGTCTGTGCTCTGGCTCATACCAATCACAATATATGTGAAAAGTCATTTCTATAAATGGGGAGAATCTTGTCAGTTAACTTTATAGCCTTAGAGCTATCAACTATTGTCACAGGCAAATGGTTCCATTATGTTCAAGCATTTTATTTATTTTTTGAATGTCCTGAAAACAAATCAATTAAGCATATTATGTTGGGAGTTACTGTACCTTAGTCATTTTAACTAAAAGACCAGTACTTTTTTTTTTGCATGGAAATTGAAAGCCTCAATAAACCCCATGAGCAATTAATCTTCTAACACTAATTACATATTTGCTAATTAGTGTATGAGGTGTGAATTGAAAAACATTTTAATGCTGAATTGAACAGGCTTTGCAAATACATAAACTGTATCCCACTTCTTGCCTAATTATCATATTGCATAAATATTAATAAGGTCACATAGAGCTGCCACTTCTTCACTTGCATCCATTTTGGCTGGTCCTTTTGTCTGAGTGATAGGACTGTCAACATTGTGCATTTATTTCAAGACACTCTATACAAGCAAATTCACCACAGCTGACAGCTTTATGCATTGCTTTTCTCTGAATATACCTGTCCTGCTTGGTAATTATTGTGTATCATTTTGGAAATGAAAATGCAGTCTCAAGTCAACATGCTTGGTTATTTCTGTTTTCAGTTTGATTGAGATTATTGCAACTTGCATGTCATATTAAAAAAATCTTTTATCGTATCATAATGAATAACAACTATACATAAACTTTTGGAATGGCTACATTGTAGTGGCCATCAGGGGAAATGATAGTTTAGCAATATTTATTTGGAAAATGAGAGTGCTATATGTCAGTTTTTATTGTCTTTTTAGAAAAACAGTGAGAGCTCCATGTTTATTCGGGTTTTAAATAACACATTAAATATAATGAATGAGGAAAAGGGCTGGAAAGAACATTAAGGTAGAATTATAGGTGATACAAAAATATGTGCTGCAAGCACTGAACTATAAGATAATATTCTGTTAGTCTTCGTGTAAGTTCCACATATACCTGTTGATCTTGCTAGTGAAGTCCACCTACTGTAGCTTCCTGTGATGGAGTGGCAACATGGCTGCACTGCTTCTGAATTCAGAGCAGAGTTGCCACTCTCGTGTAGGTTGTGCCTGCTTGTACTTTAGTGGGATGGAAAACTTTTGTAGGGGGGCATGGTTATCAGTATTGTACCTTCTGATAAACAAGCCTGTAGTTTGTCAATCGGCACCTGGCCATATCTAGTCCTACCCCCTGCTTTCTGGTTTGGCAACACTGTTGCTGAAACCACTGCGAGCTGCATTGTCTGTGAAAGGCAGCATAAGAGACATAAAAGAAAGAGGGTTTGGCTCAGTCATGAAATGTAAAGGAAGTTTTTTTGGTTACTTATTGAGACTTGTGCATCCCATAATACTCTGAATGTGGTATTTGTTTAGAATGTCACACAGGAGCCTTTAGTTGTAATCAAATGCTACCTGGTGAAACTGATAACTGAAGAAATGTATTAAAAGTCATTGAGGGTCCATGCATACAGAAGTGGGACTGTGTTAAGTAGTCTTTGGGTGGTGTGTGGTGAAAAAAAGAACTGCACGCAGTACTTTTTTTTCAGAGCAGTGCATGGCAAAAAGAAAGTGCAGTATCTGCACTGGCCTTGGCTGGACCACAGTGGGCATAGAACTGCTGTGAACGAACCCTTAGATAATTTTAACCCTTTCCCACTTATCATGGCATCCCCTTTAAAAGTTTTTAATGCCCAGGGGGTGGGAAGGTTCAATGATCATGTGGCCACTGAGATTGACTGTCACAGAGGTCACATGATCAGAAGCTGGCTACCAATGTCTTCTCCGGGCTGAGAATCATTTTCAGCAGCTCGGTCTTTGTGCTAGGAGCTTGCAGGGAGTATGCATCTAGCACATAAACATTACTCACCCAGGGACACATATGTGTGTCATTTGGACATTAAAGTCCAGCTTTTTCCGCTGCACATAATACAACTTTATTTACAGTATGTGTATACAAACATACTATTTTATACTTTATATATATATGTATATATATATATATATATACTATACTGCCAAAAGTATTGGGATGCATGCCTTTACATGCACATGAGCTTTAGTGGCATTCCAGTCTTAGTCTGTAAGGTTCAGTATTGAGTTGGCCCACCCTTTGTAGCTATAAGAGCTTCAACTCTACTGGAAAGGTTGTCCACAAGGTTTAGGAGTGTATCTATGGGAATGTTTGACCATTCTTCCAGAAGAGCATTTGTGAGGACAGGCATTGATATCAAACAAGAAGGCCTGGCTTGCAGTCTCCACTCTAATTCATCCCAAAGGTCTTCTATTGGATTAAGGTCAGAACTCTGTGCAGACCAGTCAATTTCCTCCACCCCAAACTCACTCATCCATGTCTTTATGGAACTTGCTTTGTGCTGTGGTACACAGTCATGTCGGAACAGGAAGGGAACATCCCCAAACTGTTCCCACAAAGTTGGGAGCATGAAATTATCCAAAATTTCTTGGTATGCTGACACCTTAAGAATTCTTTTCACTGGACCTAAATGGCCAAGCCCAACCCCTGAAAAACAACCCCAGAGCATAATCCCCCCTCCACCAAACTTTACACTTGTCACAATGCAGTCAGATAAGTACCGTTTTCCTGGCAACTGCCAAACCCAGACACATCCATCTGATTGCCAGACACAGAAGCATGATTCGTCACTCCAGAGAATATGTCTCCACTGCTCTAGAGTCCAGTGGTGGTGTGCTTTACACCACTGCATCCAACGCTTTGCATTGCACTTGGTAATGTAAGGCTTGGATGCAGCTGCTGGGCCATGGAAACCCATCCCATGAAGCTCTCTACGCACTGTTGTTGTGCTAATCTGAAGGCCACATGAAGTTTGGAGGTCTTTAGCTATTGACTCTGCAGAGAGTTGGTGACTCCTGCGCACTGTGCGCTTTAGCATGCCCTGACCCCACTGGCATGTTAAGTGGCCTACCACTTCATGTCAGCGTTTTTGCTGTTCCCAGTTTCTTCCACTTTGTTATAATACCACTAACAGTTGACCGTGGAATATTTAGTAGCAGGGAAATTTCATGGATGGACTTACTGCACAGGTGGTAACCTATCATGGTACCATGCTTAAATTCACTGAGCTCCTAAGAGCTACCCATTCTTTCATAAATGTTTGTAGAAGTAGTCTGCATGCCTAGGTGCTTTATTTTATACACCTGTGGTCATGGAGGTGATTGGAACACCTGAATCCAATTATTTGGGGGGTGTCCCAAAATGTTTGTCGAGAGAGAGAGAGAGAGAGAGAGAGAGAGAGAGAGAGAGAGAGAGAGAGAGAGAGAGAGAGAGAGAGAGAGAGAGAGAGAGAGATGTAGTTCCCTTTTCCTGAAAATGGAGGGGCATGTCTAATTAGGAAGTGGGCAGGCAGTGTCTGGTGTCACAAAGAGCAGGGAAGTCCATTCCCCATCTGTGCAGTCTGCAGCCCTTCCTCTCGTCTAAATCTATCTTCCAGTCCTGGCTGTCCCATTCCACGCCACACACAACAACAATGTGCACTGACTCCAGCTGATAGTTTGGGCAGTCTTCAGCCCTCCCTCACCTGTAATTTCCAGCTAACTGACTTGTCTCTTCAGACCCTTGCAGCTGCTCTTCTTCACAGTACAATGACTTCATGCCCAAGGCTGGGAGCCAGTGGCTTTATCTGCTAGTAGCCTACAGAGTGAGAATCCTCCTGACTATGTGTGACTGTTTGCTGATGTGTCCTATGCTGACTGGATTACAATCACTGCTTCTTTTACTGTGTAGAGAAACTAAGCAGATCAGGAAACTTCTTTCTGTTTGCGGCTACCAGCTGCCTTCTAACTGCCCATTGGAGGATGTGTGTGTAAGCTGGTCGGTAACACACAGAGGGAAAGTACATTCCCATTCTGTGTGCACTGCAGTTTGGGTAGGGAGGCTCCTGGGGCCTCTGTAAATGAACATTGTAGGGTTGGAAGGGGCATGGCAACTCTGAGTACAGAGAAATGCAGAACATACAGTATCTCCTAACAGCAAGGCAGGAGGCATAGCACAAAACTAAGTACAAGAGATATAGGCACACCATACATCTGAATAAAAGAAAGATATTCCTGCGCCAATACAAATTACATGAATCACCCTTCTAAATTGCTGCTGTATTATTATTATTATTATTATTATTATACAGTATTTATAAAGCGCCAATAGTTCGCTCAGCGCTGTACATTACAGAGAGGAACAGAACATGTGACAGAACAATACCAATACAATGCAAAACATGAGGGGATCGAGGGCCCTGCTCTTTCGAACTTACAATCTAGGAGGGAGGGGATGGTGGCACAGGAGGAGATAGCTGTGGGGGATGGAGTGGTAGGAAGAGTGAAGGAGGTCGGCAAGTTAGCAGGGGGCGGGGTAGGCTTCCCTGAAGAGATGGGTTTTCAGGGTGCGCCTAAAGGAGAGGAGAGTAGGTGATAATCTGATGGGTTGGGGCAGGGAGTTCCAGAGGATGGGTGACACCCTGGAGAAGTCCTGGAGGCGGGCATGGGAGGAGGAGACCAGGGAACTAGAGAGAAGGAGGTCTTGTGAGGAGCGGAGTGTGCGTGCTGGGCGGTACTTGGATATTAGGTCAGTGATGTAGTTCGGGGCAGTATGGTGGACAGCTTTGTACGTCAGCGTTAGGATTTTGAATTTGATCCGTTGCGCAATCGGAAGCCAGTGGAGGGATTGGCAGAGGGGGGTGGCGGAAACGGAGCGGTTGGAAAGGTGAATGAGTCTGGCAGCCGTATTCAGGATGGACTGAAGCGGGGATAGCCAGCGGCGAGGCAGACCAGAGAGGAGGGAGTTGCAGTAGTCGAGTCGTGATATGATGAGGGAGTGGATGAGCTGTTTAGTGGTTTCTGGAGTTAGGAACGTGCGGATTTTGGCGATGTTGCAGAGGTGGAGTCTGCACGAGTTTGTTAAAGAGTGGACTTGGGGCTGGAAGGATAGGTTGGAGTCCAAAATGACACCAAGTATTCTGGCCTGCGGGGCGGGTTTCATGGTGGCGTTGTTGGACATGATGGAGAAGTCAATGGGGGGTGGACAAAAATTGTGAATACACAAACAGTGAAATATATAAATAAACAGCGCAAAATAGATCTTAATAAATCACAAAAAATCAAAATCCCATAACATTTAGTGCATATTTATATCAAAGGAATCTTCAAATAAAAAAACTCCATAAAGTCCCTTGTGGTGAAAAATAAAGACCTCCAAATGAAATTTCTAGCCTTCCACCTTTCAGCCGTGCACACCAACATCAAATACACTCACCAGATTTAGGTGAATGTAAAGCCTTTAGGAATTTTATAGGGAATCCCAAGCCCTCTTTTCATCCGCTCAAAATTAGCCTCCCCAAGATAAGATCCTCTTTCAGGTCCTCACCGTGGCCTCCTCGCTTGCTCCATCGTGTTATCAAAGAAAAAAACTTACATAGTGTATTATTGCCAAGATCAATCTTATACCGTAATGAACAGACTCCAGGCCACTCACATTTCAATAGCTTTAAAAAAGCACATTTATTGGGCCCAAGACAGCCTGATGATCACAGCCACCACATACTTCAGGATTCCCACATCAATGCAGTCAGATGATACAGTATATATATATATATTCAAGGCTAATAGGCAAGGGATTATCAAACAAATGGCAATGGGATGGACATTGTCCTGGGAAACACGTATCAATGCATTTTTTTAAATCTCATTTAGCATGGAACAGCAGTTTCAATAATGCTTAAAGGACAACATTAAAGATGCAAAATTTGTTTAAATAACATGCCTGGGGGATGACATCAACCTGCTTGTGAAGTGGTGCATCTGCACGTTGTATACAACCTATTGCAGCAAAACTGACATTTACAAAGAAAATAACTAAATTGCTCATAAGTGACAGCTCCAGGCTCCCTTGCTCAGTTTGTAAACTAAGTGACAGGCAATTTCTTTCATCTATACCAGTCCCTTATCTTAGTTGATGTCAGCCCTCTTACTGTCCATTTTTTACATAGTCAGAGATTACCAGCCAGTAAATGAATTTGGCTGTGTGATGTCACTGTTTGCTAAGGATGCAGCGGGTGCTGCTTCCTTAACAATTATCAACAAGAAGATGGCTTATAAAGTAATGGCAGAAAAGCTATACTACTATACAGTGCATCCATAAAGTATTCATACCTCCTTCACTTTTTAAAATTTTGTTACATAGTTACATAGTTAGTCTGCAAAATACAAAAGTCCATCCTTTTGAACAAAAAAAAGTTATAATCCTATTCCCACAATTGATCCAGAGGAAGGCAAAAAAAGCCCAGCAAATCATGATTTAATTTGCTCCTGCAGGGGAAAAAACCTCTCTGATCCCCCAAGAGGCAATTGGATATTCCCTGGATCAACTTTACCTATAAATGTTAGTATCCAGTTATACTATGTGTATATAGGAAAAAATCCAGGCCTTTTTTCAAGCAATCAAAAAAGCACATGAAGGACTCTCAGAGGACTACTTGTCTTGTACTAAGGAGAGGCTTCCATGTAGCCACTCTGCCATAAATTCCAGATTGGTGAAGGGCTGCAGTGATAGTTTTCCTTCTGAAACCTTGTCCCATCTCCGCACAGGATCTCTGGAGCTCAGTCAGAGTGATCATTGGGTTCTTTGTCACCTCTCTTACCAAGGCCCTTATCCCCTGATTGCTCAGTTGGACCAGGTGACCAGCTTTTGGAAGAGTCCTGGTTGTGCCAAACTTCTTCCATTTGAGAATTATGGAGGGCATTGTGCTCTTGGGACCTTCAGTGCAGCAGAAATTTTTGAAGCCTTCCCCAGATCAGCTGATACATTATGCATTGTCAGCTGTGAGGCCTTTTATAGAGAGGTATTGGACTTTCCATATAATATCCAATCAATTTAATTGACCACAGGTGGTCCACAATCAAGGTGTAGAACATCTCAGCAATGAGAAGTGAAGGTATGGACATTGCGCTTGGTCACAGAGGTAGTGAGGATGTGAGAAGCCAGGAAATATATATGCATCATTGGCTGTGAAAAAAGAATCAGGTGTGTATATGTGATGATAGAGTGATTTCCCTTCACCCCCTTTCCCTTTCCCATCTTCTTCCTTCCTCCTTTTCCTTCCTCCTCCTTTCTTCCCTCCCCTCCCCCTCCTCCATTGTCCTGCATGATGTCCCTGATGAGGACTAAAGAGTTCCTTTCACTTGTATTGGCTGACACTGGAATTGCTCGGACTTATGCTCCCCTCTTCTCACTTGTCAGTGGGGTGATCCTTTTCCTTCCATCCACAGCTTGGAGCAGTGCCATAAGGTATACTTTTTACTATCTGTACAAAGATGAAGATAAATAGGATGCACCTGAGCTAAATTTCAAGTGTTGTTGCAAAGGGTGTGAATTCTTATGTCAATATGATATTTCAGTTTTTCCTTTTTCATACATTTGCAAACATTTCTAAAATGCTGTTTTCACTTTGCCATTATGGGTTACTCAGTGTAGATTAATGAGAAGAAATTAATTTAAACAACTGAATTATCAGGCTGCAACATAGCTAAACTGAAAAAGTGAAGTGGGTCTGAATATTTTATGAATGCACTGAATATGATGTCTGGATCCCACTGAACAAGCTTAAAGTCCAGCATTCGGAAGAGCACCTGAACAGTCCATGCCAAGTTCAGCCAGTCCTGGGATATTCTAGAAATGTACCTGCCCCACATATTACCCCTATGAGGGGGGTACTGCGAAGCTGTTCTTTATACCTGTGGATCTGCAAGAGCAGCCACATAGTAATAATGTGCCTCTTATGACACAGAATGGTGCAGAGCTAAGGGTAATTCTTTGAGGCTTCTATCCAGCTCTGATGATTAAGGGAAGCCTAGGATGACTACCCTCACTCTGCGACAGGGTCTGCTTTGTACTTGAGGTCTGAGTTTTTGAATGAAGGGAGGAAAGAAGGGAAAAGATTTCTGCTGGAGGAAGCAGAGATTTTTGCTGGATGGAAGTGGCAAAGTGTTTGTTGGGCAGAGAAGGAAAATTGTTGGGGTGTAGGAGAAGGAGGAAGAAACTGTACTCTATTGTTACAATGTTGCCATTTGTGCAAGACGTGAGAGAAAATCTGCACTGGGGGCATAGAAAGTAATCAAATGGTGGTAAGTAATAATATTTAAAGAAGAACGTGATTGGCCAGCCCAGGATATTGTTACTCCTGTGCATGTTCAGGGGTTTTAATTAATCCCAACACCAAGCCATGTCACATGTGCCAACTCAGTGTATAATTAGGAGAAACAATCCTGGTAGGCAGAAGAGGCTCATATTGCAAAAGATATATACATAGTTTCTTCCGCTTTTAAACTAGCACTTTAAGTTTGGGATGCTCATATACAGTTAAGTTCCAAGTCATTTTTAATATTCAAAATATGTTTCAATGCATTAAATTCCCTCTTCAGTCTATCATAAATGCTGCTGCCAGACTCATCCACCTTACTAACCGTTCTGTATCTGCCACCCCTCTCTGCCAATCCCTCCACTGGCTTCCCATTGCCAAAAGAATAAAGTTCAAAACATTAACAATAACATATAAAGCCATTTATACAGTGGGGCAAAAAAGTATTTAGTCAGCCACCAATTGTGCAAGTTCTCCCACTTAAAAAGATGAGAGAGGCCTGTAAGTGGCATCATAGGTAGACCTCAACTATGAGAGACAAAATTAGAAAAAAAATCCAGATAATCACATTGGCTGATTTGGAAAGAATTTATTTGCAAATTATGGTGGAAAATAAGTATTTGGTCAATATCAAAAGTTGATGTCAATACTTTGTTATATATCCTTTGTTGGCAATGACAGAGGTCAAACGTTTCCTGTAAGTCTTCACAAGGTTGGCACACACTGTTGCTGGTATGTTGGCCCATTCCTCCATGCAGATCTCCTCTAGAGCAGTGATGTTTTGAGGCTGTTGCTGGGCAACACGGACTTTCAACTCCCTCCAAAGGTTTTCTATGGGGTTGAGATCTGGAGACTGGCTAGGCCACTCCAGGACCTTGAAATGCTTCTTACGAAGCCACTCCTTCGTTGCCCGGGCGGTATGTTTGGGATGATTGTCATGTTGGAAGACCCAGCCACGTTTCATCTTCAATGCCCTTGCTGATGGAAGGAGGTTTGCACTCAAAATCTCACGATACATGGCCCCATTCATTCTGTCCTGTACATGGATCAGTCATCCTGGTCCCTTTGTGGAGAAACAGCCCCAAAGCATGATGTTGCCACCCCCATACTTCACAGTAGGTATGGTGTTCTTTGGATGCAACTCAGCATTCTCTCTCCTCCAAACACGACGAGTTGTGTTTCTACCAAACAGTTCTATTTTGGTTTCATCTGACCATATGACATTCTCCCAATCCTCTTCTGGATCATCCAAATGCTCTCTAGCAAACTCCAGACGGGCCCGGACATGTACTGGCTTTAGCAGGGGGACACGTCTGACACTGCAGGATCTGAGTCCCTGGCGGCGTAGTGTGTTACTGATGGTAGCCTTTGTTACGTTGGTCCCAGCTCTCTGCAGGTCATTCACTAGGTCCCCCCGTGTGGTCCTGGGATTTTTGCTCACCGTTCTTGTGATCATTTTGACCCCACGGGGTGAGATCTTGCGTGGAGCCCCAGATCGGGGGAGATTATCAGTGGTCTTGTATGTCTTAAATTTTCTAATTATTGCTCCCACAGTTGATTTGTTCACACCAGGCTGCTTGCCTATTGCAGATTCAGTCTTCCCAGCCTGCTGCAGGTCTACAATTTTGTTTCTGGTGTCCTTCGACAGCTCTTTGGTCTTCACCGTAGTGGAGATTGGAGTGTGACTGTTTGAACTTGTTATCAGTATAAAAGACACCTGTCCACAACCTCAAACAGGTGCCATTGATACAGGTAATGAGTGCAGGACAGAGGAGCCTCTTAAAGAAGAAGGTACAGGTCTATGAGAGCCAGAAATCTTGCTTGTTTGTAGGTGACCAAATACTTATTTTCCACCATAATTTGCAAATAAATTCTTTCCAAATCAATCAATGTGATTGTCTGGATTTTTTTTTCTCATTTTGTCTCTCATAGTTGAGGTCTACCTATGATGCCAATTACAGGCCTCTCTCATCTTTTTAAGTGGGAGAACTCGCACAATTGGTGGCTGACCAAATACTTTTTTGCCCCACTGTAACTCTGCCCCATATTACATCACCAATCTTGTCTCCAAATATCACCCAAACCGTACTCTCCACTCCTCGCACGACCTCCTGCTCTCTAGCTCTCTTGTCTCCTCCTCCCATGTTCATCTCCAGGACTTCTCCAGAGCTTCCCCCATCCTCTGGAACTCTCTACCCAATTTATCAGACTATCGCCTACTCTGCTCACTTTTAGGTGATCTCTGAAAACCTTTCTCTTCAGGGAAGCCTATCCTGCCCTCAGCTAATAATGGAGTCTTCTACTCCTCCTACCAGTCCATCCCCCACAGTTACTAACGTTTGTACCACTAGACCCTCCCTCCTAGATTTTAAGCTCCAAGGAGCAAGGCCCTCCTATCCCTCTTGTATTGAACTGTATTGTTGCTGTATTGTCTCCCTTTATATTGTAAAGCGCTGAGCAAACTATTGGTGCTATATAAATCCTGTATAATATAATAATAATTTTTGAAAACACCCCCTAGCAGTTCTAGCAGTGGACATTATGAATAAGGTCAGATGATTCATGTAACATTTATTTGCTATAATCCATTTGCCTTTAGCTCAGGCACGCAGCAGGTAGGAAGGTGTAGTTAGCTGTGAAAGCTCCTCCTCGCCTCCTCCGGATGAAAGTAAAACAAAATGCCCATTAAGACTTTTGGTATATATGAAATCGTTTTGGCCTAGGCCAGGACCCAGGAGGCAACTGAAAAAATGTTTTAAAAAAGTTTAAAACAAGAAACTATAATATATTACTCCTATCTATTTACTAATACTACAGCATAAGGACTAAAATAAATAATGTTGATTGAAAGAGTTTAGTTCCGCTTTAAAGCCTACCTGCTAGCAATGCTTCCTTGCATGACTACATTTCCAGTTTAAAGAAGTGTCCTTGATTTCCCCTCACTTCTTGACTAGGTAACAGTGTTAGCGAAATCTATCTAATAAGGCTACAGGCATCAACACACAAACGTGACAGAGGTTGTAAACCTTTCCCGATCTATCCATAACTAAAAGATGTGGATGGATTTCCATTATGTATGTTGCATATTAAAATAAATATTCATTTTTGTTCAAATATATTAATTGCACCTAAAATAGTCTCACTGTACATAATTTTAAGCATTGAATATGCAATAGACTGAAATTTACCATTAGCTTTGCAGCTACAAAATAATTTGAGCCTGGAAAAACACTTGGGCCTTTTGGGCAAACTACTTATAGAGAATTGTTGGTCATATCACAAATTATGTCTAATTACTGAACTGATGAAAGCATGTTTAATGAAAGTTAAGCATGAGTTGACAAAGGTGACATTGAAATATAATAATGATTAGATTACCATTTTCTCAAGATGACATTTCATGATTATAATAATGCTGATCAAAATAATTAAACCATTGAAGATGGGAAGGTAGGAGAATTAAACACAACAAAAAGTTTATGAAGTGTCTGAATACAGCAACAATTTTTGTGCTACTGTACCTGTAAATTATAGCAAAACTTATGCTGAAGCAAAATATGTATAACATGTTGAATATTACTTTTTGGGATACATGTGACTAAAATCAGATATATTGTTATTGTTCTACAGGGGTTGGACAAAAAAATGGAAACACTGCATGATTTGCAGGTGTGAAAGTGACTTCATGTTTTGCTTTGAAAGCAGAAGGGATGTAACATTCTTTTGCTTCAGCTGTGTGATGAGACACCTAGTTAACAGGAGGGAAGCTTCACTTTAAGCATTCATTGAGTAAGCTGCTAGTAATAATGAGCCTTGTCAGAGCTTACTGAGCTTCAATGAAGGCAAATTTTTTATCTAACCCCTGTATCTCAGATAAAATAATGAAATAACGATATCATATATTGGTTTCCATTACAAGTTCATTTATCAACAGAAAACATGGAATTGAGAAATTAACTACGATGGGAATCAATGCATGTCAGCCGTGATCAACTGTTGGTTCATCACAGACACTCTTAAGTCCTTTTTATACCTTCAGTCCTGGACATAATAGAAAGCACATGCTGGTGTTTGTTCTTGAAACAGGGGCAACAATTGACTCCCATGAGGTTTTTTAACTCACAACACTAACAATAAAAAATGCCTCAGTTATGGTTTTGTAGTTTACTAGAATTTAGTTTTGCAGTGACTTTCACATTTCTACTTGCTACTTGTTCTAAAATGCCATACAAACTCAATTACAGGAAAAAGCATCCAAAATAATTTATGGGGAAAAATAATAAGCGACATTGATGGGGGGAGGGGACACTAAATATTTCATAGATACCTACAGTTAGACTTTGAGGTAGTCACATTCTTATATACACTTTGAAAAGAACATGGCTTACCTTTAGAGCTTTTATGTATAGCCTTTTTAGCCATTTTTTAATAGAGTAGGGATGGATTAGAACCCCCATCATGTTACTTTCTGCTATCTGTGTCCTGTTGGGAATATTTCCCTTCATTTATTTGGGGATGCAACAGAAAATGAGAAGAAGTGAGGGAATATCCAATCTTAAACAGTTGTCACTAGAACATTTGTGCCCATTGCAAATTTGCCCACACTTCCTGCTCTCATGACTTCTAAAATAGAGGATTTTCACTTACTATTACAATGGCCACCAGCAAAGACAGATATTGAAACTCTCGTGTGGGGACACAGACTGAAGATAAAAGGAAGAATTTAACCCATTCCCACTCTAGGCAAAACAAAACATTTGGATCTACAGTACATTGCTGGGTGATGTTATTGTTGATGGAGTTACACTGTGAGACTTTTTTTAAAAAAAGTTTTTTGCAATAAAGGACTAAACGTTTGTATTTTTATACACTATTTACATTTTTTTTGTAAACCAGTTACTCATTGGGAAACGGTATCTGGGGACCCCCTTATTTTTTTGATAATCCCACAACCACAGACTCCAACAAGACCTGGGACAGGGATGTGGGGAAGAAGCCCTTGCCCTCATCAACATGGAGACATGGTGATGTGCCAGGGATTTGCCCCCTGACCAAAGTACCTTTGCAATGTTGAGGTCATTTGGTCTGATATGATTCAGAAGGAGGGGTCTGGCCATTTGGATCTGGATTTAGGGGGGACCTCTTCTTTTTTTTTTTTTAGACATCCCCCTTCTAAATCCATTCCAGACCTAAAGAGTCTTTTTTTATATGTGTGTGTATGGGATCTACCTTGACATTGTTACCTAGTTTGTATTTTTAGGGGAAGCCCCACATAATTTTTTGTGTAATCACCCATTACCAAGTAAGATCACCAGCCATTTGTTTACAAAAGGAAGGAAGTAGCCAGGAGCTGTTATTTGATTAACACATTTTTTTTTCTTTGTAAATGTCACATTGCTGTAGTAGGTTGAATACATGGTACAGATGCACCATGGGCAGATTAACGGCACCCCTAGGCATGTCAGTTAAAATAGTTTTGCATTTTCAATGTTTAATTTTAAGCATTCTTAAAATATCCACTCCCTGCATAATTGGATGTTTAGGATTTCTTTTTTGCTTTGGTACATGTTCCCAGGGCAGTCCCCATGCATGCCATTTGTTTAACAAACCCTTGCCTATTAAGAACTGTGAAATTGGCTTTATTATTTTTTCTAACAATTGGCTACGATTGACTTCAAGGGGGTGCAGATTCAGCCCCCGAACTTTATTTAAGTTTGAAAACCTGCTCCAAATCTGACCCTCTGGTGTTTCGCTCATTACTACCACTAACTAAATACCAACAAAAATGATAGTTTGAGATACTGTGACTGAATTTATGCAATATGTTTGTTCTTGGTGCTGGATGTTGGGCACTAGTAATTTTATCTGTGCAAGACGTCTGGTGCCAAAATCTAATGCAGCAAGTTGTACCCTAAGCTACAGCACTACCTAACACATATTAGCTACCTTAGTAATTGCAGATTGTGGCTCTCAGGTTCCACTGCACAAGATAAATGTCAAAGGAAAAATGTGTCCACATTGCTCATTTACTTGATCATAGGGCTATTACCAGCTCAAAATATATAAACAGTCAGTCATCAATGTGAAATCCTTGACACTTTTTGCACATTAAAGTGCTTACTTCTAAGGTCCTCCAGAAATATGTGATTATTCAGTTATTCACAAATTATTACTAAATTTTACAAACACGCATCTCATATTTTCTTGAAATGTGTCATTTTGTGGCTTCATCAACACCTTTTCACCATATTAAGATTCTGTTTCCGAAATGAGGTAAAACACAGCTTTGCCTAAAAGAGGAACATGCTTGTTTTTAACTTGATCAAAAAACAGAATCAAAAGAAATAATTCTCTTAATAATGATTGATGTGTTTATTTCACTTGATGATTAAATGGGCCATAAGCATTAATGTTATGAATATAATTAACAACTCAACCAAAGAAAAATCAACAACTAACGACTCACAGTCATCTGTCACACAAACCAACCATATGATTTTGTGGTAATAATTTCAGAACATCAAAATGATGTGACCTCATTTACATTAACTATTCACACTGAGTAGCATACAGGTGTAAGCAGAACTTTGAGTGCTACCTTTAACTGTTTTTGTGTAGTGTCCATTTCAGTTAAGGCTTTATTTTGTTGTCATATTTTGGAAAGACTGTAAATGTAAAATGCATAATAACACGCAAAATAGGTACATAGTTAATATGGGTGAAAATAGATACTAGTCCATCCAGTTCAACCAACATAAAAAAAAAACAACCACACACAAACACACAATTAGAAATCCTTCATATACACTATTCTTTTCCAACAGTTGATCCAGAGTAAGGCAAAAAAAAAAACCAAACAAACAGCAAAGCATGATCTAATTTGCTCCAGTGAGGGAAAAAAATCCTT
Source organism: Staurois parvus (assembly GCF_062004578.1). NCBI lineage: Eukaryota > Metazoa > Chordata > Amphibia > Anura > Ranidae > Staurois > Staurois parvus. The sequence continues at coordinate 1,831,009 of NW_028318726.1, forward strand.
CCTGATACCCCAAGAGGCAATCAGATATTCCCTGGATCCACTTTACCTATACATATTAGCAGGGCTGGTACTTCCACTAGGCAAACTAGGTGGCCACAGCACAGGCCGGCACTCTGTGTGGGACACCACCACATCATGAATGATCCTTCAGCTGAGAGGAGGGGTGGCAGAGGGGAGGAAGAAAGGACAGAGAAGGATGCCCGGTGTCTGGGGTCAGTGTAGCACCTGGGCTGCTGCTCCTTCCAGTGTTCCTCTTAGACTCAGTCCGTTACTGCAAGCCAGCTGGTGGCTGCTGATCACTGTGAAGTACCTACCCTTCTCTTACCCTTCTCTTTAATATTGGTGCTGGTGGCATCTTATGGCACTTATTTTTTAAAATTAAATGTAGCAGTTTCATGTTTTGTTGATTTAATATTTTCTACGTTTTTAAAAATGTTTTTTTTTTTTGGGGGGGGGGGCACTAGTTGCTGGTCTTGCCTCGAGTGCAAAATAGTCTAGCACTGGCCCTGCATATTAGTATCTAGTTATATTATGTGCATTCAGGAAATAATCCAGGTCTTTTAAACAAAACGTATTAGTATAAAATATGAAGGAGGCAATAGCAATGATTCTAACTGTCAGTATGCTCACTGTTGAATCATATATTTCATTCCATAATCTTACAATAAGAAAACATTGCATTAAATCTGAGCTTAATTTAGGAGTGCTCAACTTGCTTAATTTAGGAGACATTCTACAAATAATGGAAAAAATAAATTATATTTTATTAGGAGTCTGTTACAAAGCTGTGACGGGAGCACTTCAAACTAGCCAGTATCATAACAAATGAAGTCAGTGGTTCCATCAAAAAATATGCCATTTGTGGGTTGAGACACAGCATCAGAGACTCCTGAGACAACAGTTTAGATTGGACAGATTCCCATTATATAGAGGGTTTCAGTTTGTATAGGACCAGCGCATACAGCAAGCTTTTACAAATCATTTGCAAAGCTTTCTTTAAATTTCAAGCAACTTTCCTAAAACTTTTAAAACACCCTTTAATTATAGTTTGGGTATATGAAAATCAGCTTGCAATGGAAGAGCTGGCTTCCACGTTAACCCCTTCATGCCGGTACCTCCCAAGCCTTTTAAGGGGTTTCTGACGGCGGCAGGCTGGGCGGGGTTTAGGGTCACGTGACTGCTGTGATTGGCTGTCACAGCAGTCACATGATCGTAAGGAGAGATCAGGATCTTTCCATGGGACACGGACATATGTTCTGGGAGCGCGCAGGCTGCGTGCTCTCAGCACATGTTTATTTACAAACGGTATGCAAATATGCGGCAGCTTCTTGTCCACGTCCAGCCACTGAGAGGTAGCATATTTGTGTATGTTTGGTAAGAAGTGGTTAAACAAGCTGCTACCAGAATTCAGAAGGCTTTCAGAAAGCTTCATCATTACTTGAAACTTGTTCAAAACCCACTGAAGCCTGCTAGTAGCATGTTTAAAGTGACAGTCAGACCTCCCATTAAGGCCCGTGTTTAACATCCTCAGACTGCAGCTGAAGTGTGCTGTATAGGCTTCAAGTCTTGCTGAAAGATTTGCAAATGCCTTGCCGAAGTTTGATGTACTGTATACACTACTCTTATTCAAGCTGAAACCCACATGTGTGCATTCCTAAGCTGGTATTAAACCCAAAGCCAAAAATGTAAGATATTGCAGCTTACCAATCATTAGATGTGGAGGCTGCATTAGTTTTCTTTTTTTAGGCTTCTTTCCCTCTGTTTTCACCTGGTGATCTGCAAAGTAAAACATGTTCTGTATTAGAATGCCTACACTCTAGATCAGGGATGTCAAACTGTGGCCCTCCATATGTTGTGGAACTACAACTCCCATGAGGCATTGCAAGGCTGACAGTTACAAGCATGACTCCCACAGGCATGGTGAGACATGTAGTTTCTCAACAGCTGGAGAGCTGCAGTTTGGCACCTGTGCTCTAGATAAAGGAGCAGCAGAGACACCTTTGGACAATAGCATTGCCAGTCTGAGGGAAGGGGAATGTTAGATGTACTAGCAGATTTAAATGCACTAATAAGTTGAAACCCAACTCCAGCTAATACTTTATAAGCAGTTGCAACAACAGTTTTTTTTTACTTTTGGGATTAAGGTTTTATATAACTGAAAAAAACTTATTGTAAGCACCCGTTTATAGTTTTTCTCAACGTTCAATCTGCAAGACAGCTTGCTCTGTTTAATACTGCATTAATGCTCCTTAATGCTTAATAAACAATTACTGTATCTTAAAAAATATATGCACCTGCAATCTTTTGACTAGAATCAAGAACATGCACTTATCCATTTTAGGATTTTTATAGAACATGGTTCAAACACCATTTCTGACAAGTTGGAAGTGAAGATGATGTTAAATTACTTGACAGACCAACATTTATAAGTGAAACCAAGGAAACACCCTTTGTGCAGTATGTAGCATTGTTGAAATCTAATGCTTTTGGTGCTTATATTAACTAAGTGACACTCTTTTGCTGTTTCTCCTAGTAGAACACACTGAAAACAGCAGCCAAAGTGTTTTTGTCCATTTCTTTGAGAGCAAAAGAGTGTGATAATACAAAAAAAAAATGTGTCTAAAGCAGACTTGGGAAAAAATACCAAAAGCTAGAAACTGGCTCCAAACGTCAGCAACAATATGGCATTAATCTTACATATGTAGTTCTCACAATAGAAAATTCATACAGCTATATACAATCCCCTCCACATCAGAAAAAGATATATTTATGCACCTCCACAGCTATATTTATAGTATCTGCTACATCATCCAAAATAGTCAGATATACTAATCTCCTACTCCGCCTACATACTGTATGCCCTGACTCTGATTGGCTTCATTGGTGGCATGGTGTTTAATCATTATGGCTACATAATGGTAATGAATAATCACCAAACTCAGTCAGATCTACTTTCAGAAGGAAGACTATTGGGTACTGCTAGAAAGCAGTAGGGGTCCCACTCCCCAAGAGTTTGTAGTGGTCACGCCATTGTTAAGTAGGCCTAAGTGGGGGAGTTTACTGGCAGGATATCTTAGGGTAGGGGGCAACATAGCAAATGGAATTTGAGCAGCTTAGATTTAAATGATCATGAGGGAGTTAGAGTTAGGCACTGTTAAAATGAAAATAAACTTCCAGTTCCGGCGCCACATGTAAGGGAGGAAGACTCGGCAGCTACGGCATATAAAGCCAGCTCCACACTCCAGAGACACCTGTCACCACCCCTCCGGACACACCCCTGTCTCCTACACCTTGCCACATATGGAGCGGTACCTCACCCCACCACACTCCGGTCCTGCACCCGCTCAGCGATCTGACACGTGCCGCTCTCCCTCTGCTGCAGCCAAGATGTTCGACAGCATGGAGACAAACACTGACATGAAGGAGCTTCAGCCAGGATCGGAACCCTCAGACCTGCGATCCCTAGATGGCCAGTATGATCGCACAGGCAGTAGCCACACTTTTCTCACCCATCATTAAAAGCAGCAGTGGACTGGGCGGTATCTTCAGCTATTGACCAAATAAGAAAGGAGCTGGGTGATCATGCCAGACGCAAATCAGAGGCCAAGCAACGTATATCAGATCTGGAAGGTGAGGCCCACGCCTCCCATGCAGGAGCCCTGCAGTTTGCACACACACAGCAACACATCCTAGAAAAGATAGATAATTAAGAAAATCGCTCACGCAGGAATAACCAGAGAATTGTTGGCCTTCCTGAATCTTAAAATTCTAGCTCCTTGATGGATCTCTGCTCAGCACGTATCCCAGCTGCCTTAGGCTTCACTACGCCTTGCATAGTAAAAAGGGCTCATCGCTTGGGTATGCCATCTAATGAAAGATGCTCACTGAGGTCGGTAATAGCTAAATACCTCAATTATGCAGATAGAGTGGCCCGGCTCACGTCTTTTCGCAATTCACATTCACTTCAAATTGATGCCTGCAAATTACGTTTTTGCAAGACTTCTTGTGAATAGTCCGCAAAGAGTAGTAAGGCTTTTCAACCAATTTTTGCTACTCTCCACCAACATGGTATAAAATTCACTCTAGCCTACCCCGCCATATTGAAGTTAACGACACCTTCAGAAGAACAAAAATCGTTTGTTCACCCAGAAGTATTGGAATACACGGAAATGCACCTACAAGTCACCTACGACACAAGAAACGCGCCAAACATTCATCATATCTCGGGTCCCAGAGATCATTGCAGTCCACGCAAGGACCTACCAAAATGCCAATGTACAACATGCACCTCAGGAGGTCTCAGGCCGCCATAGCGCCAACCACTACATTATAGCAACGTCAAGTCCTATAGTCCCTCTTCCAAGTATACTATATTGCTTAATTAAGGCAAAGTAAATGCCTCAGAGTTATGCAAGTATTTGTTAGCTTGGTATACATTCATGACCTTTTGTTGGTTGTTCTGATAATAAAATGTTGTTAAATGGAAAGGATGGTTTCCACCCTCCTCCACTGATAATTTAATCCTGGCTCATGCATCATCACCTGGGAAGTTTTGGCTGGTACCCTCTTTCTCTTTGTATGGGGTCAACGGGCCTCCAAATACAACCAGCTTCTTCTATCTGTTCTCAAAGCGATGCTACATCAGCTAGGCCAGCTGGTAATTCCGATTGAGATCAAATGTTACATGTGGAAAAATGTGAAGTCCATGCTACCACAATAGCTTTTCTTATATGTTAATATCCTTTTGCACCCCTGTCGGGCCTCCACTTTTCCTCACTGTCCTCTTCACCATCATGTTTGAACCGGGAAATTTTTTTTTCAACAACCGAACCGCTATTAGCCCCAAGGCTACAAGATGGAGGCGGAGAAGGGCGGAGACAACAAGGTTAGCATTATGCTACATTTTTAAAAAAATCTGTATATGACTTGATTTAATGGTACGGGTATTTTCTTGGAATGTAAAGGGTTTGAGATCTCCCCACAAATGAATACTTCGACAACTGAAGTGTCTTAAAACAGATATAGTACTATTGCAGGAAACACACCTAATCCAGAATGATTTTGTCCTCATGAAAAAACTTTGGGTAGGTCAGGTTCATGACTCCTCAGTTAGTGGTAAAGTAGGGGTAATGATTCTTATTAGCAAACGTCTAATAGCAGACATTATAACAGAAACCGATGAAGATGGCCGTATGATCGTCTTACAGATCAAAATAGGCAACAACACACTTGTTCTTGCAAATATCTATGCTCCCAACTCGCCCACTAAGTAATTTTTTCAACTAGTGTCATCCAGGGTATTTAGATTTTTACATTTCCCTGTTGTCTTGGGCAGTGATATTAATTCCCTCATGGACAGGAGGGAGGACAGATCAGCAGCCATACACAAATTCACTATAGATTCTATAGGTTACGCGCCCAATACTTCCTGGCTCTATCACTTTATGGAGGTGTTACAACTGACTGACATTTGGAGGCTATCCCACCCGGACGGTAAGGAATATACTTTTTATTCCCTGGTTCAACACACTCTTTCCAGAATAGATTATCTCTCCTGTAATGCTACTATACTTAACTCCATTAAGAGCTCAGTAATTCATGATATAGCTATTTTGGACCATGCTTCAATATCCATGCACATAGACTACATGGAATCTGACCAGTCCCCTAAAATATGGTGTTTCCCTTTCTAACTAGCAAACAATCAGGAACTCCTCCAGATGCTCACGGACACCTGTCAGGATTTTGCTGCTACCAATGATGCCCATAAGTATAACCCCAACCTATTCTGAGAAACTGACAAGGCAGTGATACAGGGTAGAATAATTGCCTTTGCAGCTTCTTATAAGAAACACCTCCAACATAATTATCAGGTGGCAAGTGATAGCTTGAGGATCGCTCAGACCAACCTAGCAGATAAGAATACCCATGAAAACAGGAAAATCTGGTCTGAAGCCAAAAGATTATTCGTTCAGTGTTCTAAAGCCCAGGAATTCACTTACCAATCATACTCGGACCTTCAATACCACAAATTCGGAAATAAGCCAGGAAAACTGCTTGCCAGATTATGCAAAAAATCCTTTTCGCCCAATCACTTTACTTCCCTTAAATATTCTACCGGCTCTGTTCACAAAAACCCAGAAGGGATAATCAGAATTTTAGAACAGTTTTACACTCAGTTATATGGCACCGACCCTATAGACCCACAATCAGCATGCTCTTTTCTCTATCGACTCTCTCCCTCAGGTGGACTCGGATGCCTGACACTGCTTAATGCTCCCATTACCTCAAAAGACATTCATACTGCAATCACGTCATTGGCTGGTGGCAAGGAGATATCCATCTGGTCGATGGATATACATCATATTATAATTCTATAAACTCACTGATAAGCTCATCACATCAACTCTTTTATCCGTTTATCAAAACATACATTCGGGGGGGGGTGCCTATCTACCAACTGGTTTTCAAGCTCATATAAAAATGATAATGAAAAGGGGGAAGGAGCCCTCTGACCCAGGATCCTGTTGTCCAATTTCTTTGCTAAATTTAGATGCTAAAATTTTCTCCAAGATTATAGCTAATAGGCTGGCCCACATAATGCCCTCACTCATACATCCCGCACAACCGGGCTTCATACAAGGTAGCTCTGCTGCCTCCAACATTCGGAAAGTCCTGGCGGTACTAGAACACACAAAACTTAACCCAAGTAAAGACATAGCCATAATCTCGTTAGAAGCAGAATAGGCTTTTGACAATGTTAATTTTTCCTGGCTACACATGGTACTTAAAAAATTTGGCTTTTCCGGCCCCTTCTCACACTTAATTACAGCCAAGTACAATGAGCCTACGGCAAATGTAATTGCTGCTGGCCGCATCTCTAACTCCATCCACCTACATAAATGAATTAGGCAGGGCTGCCCTCTGTTCCCCCTCCTCTTCAACCTAGCTTTGGAACCCCTAACATGTTACTTAATCTCTGACTCAAGATCAGTCAACAAGACCTTCGTATTGCTCTGTTTGCAGATGATATTCTAATTTTCACTTCTAACCCCATTGTTGACATGCCACATATCTTCAAAGTTTTCTCAGAATTTAAAGGGTACTCAGGCCTACATATCAATTTCGTGAAAAGCGAAATTCTACCTCTTTACAATCCCCACCCCCCCTCATGGATGCACAACACAATCTTCACTATTGCCAAGGATCATATAACTTATTTGGGCATCAAAATAGGGAAACTTCCATCTTCCATTTACCATTTAAACTTTACCCCAGTCTTAACCACTAGCCTACAGGGCACTTATACCCCCTTCCTGCCCAGGCCAATTTACAGCTTTCAGCGCTGTCACACTTTGAATGACAATTGCGCGGTCATACAACACCGTACCCATATGAAATTTGTATCATTTTTTGTGACAGATAGAGCTTTCTTTTGGTGGTATTTAATCACCTCTGGGTTTTTTATTTTTTCTTAAACAAACCAAAAACAACTGAAAATTTTGGAAAAAGTTTTTTCTTAGTTTTTGTTATAAAATTTTGTAAATAAGTGATTTTTCTCCTTCACTGATATACGCTAATGAGGCTGCAGTGGTGGGCACTGATAGGCTGCACTGGTGGACACTGATAGGTGGCACTGATGGGCACTGATGAGGAGGCATTGGTAGGTGGCACTGATGGGCATTGACAGGCATCACTGATGGGCACTGAAAGGCAGCACTGATACATGGCACTGATATATGGCACTAATAGGCAGCACTGGTAGGTGGCACTGACTGGCACTGATAGGCGGAACTGACTGGCACTGATAGACAGCACTGACTGGCACTGTTAGGCGGCACTGACTGGCACTGATAGGCAGCACTGACACGGCACTGATAGGTGGCACTGACTGGCACTGATAGGCGGCACTGACTGGCACTGATAGGCGGCACTGATTGACAGCACTGATAGGTGGTACTGATTGGAATTGATAGGTGGCACTGACTGGCACTGATGGGTGACACTGAAAGGCAGCTCAGATGGGCACTGATATGTGGCATTGATGTGCACTGGTAAGCACTGATATGTGGCATTGACGTGGCACTGATGGGCACTGGCACGACGCACTGATGAGCACTGACACAAGGCACTGATAGGTGGCACTGCTGGGGCTACACTGGGAGGTGGTTAAATAAAATTATAGAAGAACTAGACATGTGGAGATTGCTCCAGGGGAGATTGCATTTGTTCAAAATGGTTAGCTTTCCCAAGCTCCTCTATCTCTCCAAACGATTCCGCTTTTGTTACGACATGCTGACATTCAGAAATTAAACAAAGCGATATCTAACTTTCTCTGGCAGGGCCTCTGTTCCCGGATAGCCCTTCACAAACTGCATCTCCCTAGGAGCGAGGAGGGATCGGGATTTCCGAATGTTAGAGTTATGTCTGTTAAGAGTTTGTCTGGATTGGCTGGTCCAAGCATCCAGATATTCAAACTACAGCATAGAAAGAGACATTATTATTATATTACAGGATTTATATAGCGCCGACAGTTTGCTCAGCACTTTACATTATGGTGGGAGACAGTATAGTAACAATACAGTTCAATACAAGAGGGATTTGAGGGCCCTGCTCCTTGGAGCTTACAATCTAGGAGGGAGGGGATAGTGTTACAAAAGGTAGTAACTGTGGGGGATGGAGTGGTTGGAAGAGTAGAGGATTCCAGTATTAGCTGGGGGCGGGGTAGGCTTCCGTGAAGAGATAGGTTTTCAGAGTGCGCCTAAAAGTGAACAGAGTAGGCAATAGTCTGATAGATTGCGGTAGGGAGTTCCAGAGGATGGGGGAAACCCTGGAGAAATCCTGGAGACGAGCATGGGAGGAGGAGACAAGGGAGCTAGAGAGTAGGAGGTCTTGCGAGGAGCGGAGAGTACGGTTTGGGCAGTATTTAGAGACAAGATCGGTGATGTAATTTTGGGGCAGTGTTATGAACGGCTTTATACGTCAGTGTTAGTGTTTTGAATTTTATCCGTTGGGCAATTGAAAGCCAGTGGAGGGATTGGCAGAAAGGGGTGGCAGATACAGAACGGTTAGTAAGGTGGATAAGTCTGGCAGCAGCATTCATGATAGACTGAAGTGGGGATAGCCTGCGATGAGGTAGGCCAGTGAGGAGGGTGTTACAGTAGTCGAGGCGTGATATAACAAGGGAGTGAATGAGTTGCTTACAACCCATGGTACACCCATTCAGCCTACAGGCTTTACTGCACTGGAATGTTAACTCTTTACCTCCCCTTCTAAAACACAATCTGCTAATATGAGATATGCTGATAGCTTGGAGAGAAATTAGGCGCAAATTGGGGGTATACCCTTGGAAATCTCAATACTTACCAATACACAAAAACCCTGCTTTTCCTCAACCACAACAATATTCGGCCTATGCTGTGTGGGTGCCCCATGGCCTCGAAAAAATTGTAAAACTTTTTGATGGCAATTCAGGCTTCCTATACCCTTCTTGACTATTGAGTCGACATATGATCTACCACCTCACCATACTATATATGTTCTACAAGTTCAGAACTTTGTAAAAAAACTTGCTCCAGTCAAAGCTCTAAGATTCCGCACTTCATTAATCGACACTCTTTTGGCACGTGTTCAATTCAAAATATCGGTCATCTATACACCACTAAATTTATACTTCAGCAGAACTCTAGAATCAATGTCTACAGCTTCTTGGCTGAAGGACTTTACTAATACGTTCTCAATGGAACAAATAAATTCAGGCTTCAAAAACACATGCTCCTTTATAAATAATGAATTCTGGCGGGAACAGCAGTTTAAAATAGTTCATCGTGCATATAAGCCCTACAGTTTTTCCAAGCTGCCCACGCCCACTCAAACCTGCCACCACTGCTCAGTCAACAAGCCTACTCTTCTTCATAGATTCTGGTCATGTCCAGCTATCTCAAAGTTCTGGTCTCAAGTGGAACTATTGATAGAAGAAAGAGAGGGTTCATGGATGGTTGTAGACCATTGATTGATTCTTTTTGGAAATTTAACTAGCCATGTTATTCAGCCTCACAGCCATCTTTATTCGCTCGACAACAAAAACAAACCTTGGCTAGCCATCTGCTTAATGTCTGCCAGGAGAGCCATCCTGAGAAGATGGACGTCGCTACCCCCACCATCAGTAGCAGAGGTGAAACAAGACCTTCACAGCCTACTCCGCATAGAACACCTGGATCTTCAAATCTCTAACTCTTGCCACTCAAACTCTTTCAACCGTAAATGGTTCACTTACATCACTAATACGTATCCTACCACTACCCTCCCAGCCTTCTGAACAGGTCAACAGAACGTTTTCCCTTTAGTTCAATGATACAAACACGTGCTACACTTTACTTGAGTTAACGCTCTCTAGAATATACATAATTCATCTCATGCACTTAGCGGGTTATAGACGCTTTTACAACCTGGTTTCCGATTGATACTAGGAAGTCTTCAGTGTTTTAGTAACACTAGAAATGATTCCATTTCTAACACCACTCAGGGACCTAGTGTCTTTTGAAAATCTATCTTAGATGACCACAAGCCATCTGAGATCCCGGTATTTCTCTGTGCTCTTTCTTCTTTGCTTAACTCTTCCCCTTTTACACTCCTCTCTTTTCTCTTTCTTCTTTTCCCCTCCCCTTTTTACCGTACCTTATCCCCAGTCCTGCTAACCCTTTACTCCCTCTCCTCATTCCTGGATATTTTCCTTATCTATGGTCTAGACGTATACAAGAGCTTGTTGTGTCAACTTTGATATTTTCAATGTCTCGATACTATGTGATCGGTTTTGGTTTTGTAAGCATATTGGGATGTTAATATTGCTTCAACTATCCAGAATATGTTTCATATTGTATATTGTCAAAACTCAAATAAAAACTTCTCTAAAAAGAAAAATTTAAATAAAATGGTTTAAAAACTATAAGGCATGAATAGCCAAACTTTGTGAATGCCACGTTAGGAGAATCTGCTTGATCCCGGTTGGATCTTTTAGGTCCATTGATTTATGCTTTTTTTTCCAGGGATTTTACACAAAAACAAGAGGCATTTCTTTATATTTTTTTTCTTGTGAATTAGACAAATAGGTGCACTATACTGAAATTACATAAAAAAAATGTAAGTGAAAAAAAAATACATATAGCACTACCCCCCTAGGGATTGCTGATGAATTTGGGTCCCCCTATAGTCCTGCACAGTTTTCCTGAGGACAACTTCCTGAACTATTCACATCTACTCTTTTCTGACACTGTCTCTGTTGGACTGCTAGCCAGTAGCTCCAGTTGTACAACCCCATACCCTATAAGAACTCCTCTTCACCAAGCAATCTGGAGACTTTCTTTCTGAGCAGGGAATCTGGCTCATTTTCCTTTAAGTAAGATGTACAATCACTAGCAGAGGGCTAATCTGGTTTCCCACCACAGTGATTCTTCACCTATCTGCCCAGGGTGTGCAGGTGTACTCACTCAGATCAGATCTTGTACTGTGGAATGGCTGCTGCTACCAGGCCTATCAGCTTGGCTGCTCTTTCCCTGCCATACAGGTGGTCCTCTCATGGGGCCAGTGAGTCCTGAGTTTTCCTCCTTTCCAGTTCCAGGCTCACAGGCAGGCCTCACCCCACTAGGACTCCTGGCAGCCTTCCTCCTCCATTCTCACATCTTCCTGATCCTCACTCCTCTCCCACAACCACTCTCCTGCTACTGAGGAGGCTCCAACACTTTTTAAGGGAGTCCAGTCTCTTGCCAAGCTTCCTGTTGGGGAATGGCTGAAGTCCCTCAAAAGTGCAGTCAACCACTCCTCAGTTCCACCCACTGCCTCCAAGGCCCTCCTTCAAAAGCCTGAGTGCAAGGGGGAAATTCCAGAGGGGCTTGCCTGCAGTGTCTCCCATTCCTGACCAGAATTTGACTCCTCTGACTATCTCACTTGAGCTGCTAATCATCTCCTCAGTAGCCATCAAGCTCTAGCTGCCCCTAGCTAAACTAGGAGGGAGCTACATACATATCTATACACTATATTGCCAAAAGTATTGGGACGCCTGCCGTTACACACACATGAACTTTAATGGCATCCCCGTTTTAGTCCGTAGGGTTCACTATTGAGATGGCCCACCCTTTTTTAGTTATAACAGCTTCAACTCTTCTGGGAAGGCTGCCCACAAGGTTTAGGAGTGTGTCTATGGGAATGTTTTACCATTCTTCCAGAAGCATATTTTTGAGGTCAGACACAGATGTAGGACAAGAAGGCCTGATCTCACAAAGTTGGGAGCATGAAATAGTCCAAAATGTCTTGGTATGCTGACGCCTTAAGAGTTTCCTTCACTGGAACTAAGGGCCAAGCCCAACCCCTGAAAAACAACCCCACGCCATAATCCCCCTCCACCAAAATTTACACTTGGCACAATGCAGTCAGGCAAGTACTGTTCTCCTGGCAACCGCCAAATCCAGACACGTCCATCAGATTGCCAGACAGAGAAGCATGATTTTCACTCAAGAGAAAACATCTCCACTCCTCTAGAATCCAGTGGTGGCCTGATTTACACCACTGCATCCAACACTTTGCATTGCGCTTAGTTATGCAAGGCTTGGATGCAGCTGCTCGGCTACAGAAACCCATTCCATGAAGCTGTCTATGCGTTGTTGTTGTGCTAATCTGAAGGCCACATGAAGTTTGGAGGTCTTTAGCTATTGACTCTGCAGACAGTTGGCAACTTCTGCGCACTGTGCTCTTCAGCATGTGCTGACCCTGCTCTGTCATTTTACATGGAGTTGCTGTTGTTCCCAGTTGCTTCCACTTTGTTGTAATATCACTAACAGTTGATAATGGAATATTTAGTATCAATGAAATTTCATGGATGAGCTTATTGCACAGGTGGCAACCTATCACGGTACCATGCTTGAATTTACTGAGCTCCTGAGAGCGACCCATTCTTTCACAAATATTTCTAGAAGCAGTCTGCATGCCTAGGTGCTTGATTTTATACACCTGTGGCCATGGAGGTGATTGGAACACCTGAATCCAATGATTTGGAGGGTTGTCCCAATATGTTTGGCAATATAATATAAATATATATATATATCAGAATTCTACTCTTTTAACCCTTTCCCATCTGGCCCATGCCGATAAACGGCCAGACAGGAGCATTGCCAATGCAAGGGGACATTTCTAAACATCCCTCTGCATCCATTGCCTGTGCACAGCACCGCAATCTGTGCCGGATCACTGTATGGGGCTGTTGTGCAAGGTCCCAATTCATGTGATCACTGATTAGCCAATCAGTGATCACATGAACAGTAGTAAACAAGATTTCACTTCCTGACATCATTTTGTACTACTTGTGAATTCTGTGAATGATCACAGAAGTCACATGGTACAAGGCCATTCACAACAACCTTGTACCATGTTATAAGTTGTCACCAATTACAGTTCTCACAGTGTTTCTCAATGGTTGCAGGAACACAGCCAGAAAGAAGGAGAAATTATTGCTTTTACAGCCTTTATGGGTGTAAAAGCAATTAGTGTAAAACAAAACATTCTTGATCACCCCCCCCCCCCACCAGTAGTACAGTGTCACTATGGTGACATTGTACTGCTAGGGTAATGGTATGTAAAAAAAAAATGTAAAAAAAAGTTTGAAAAATTATAATTATTTTTCTATAAACTGATTTGGATTATTTTTTTTACCAAAAAAGCAGAGTACATTTTGTCCAAGATTTATGAAGAAAGAATATTTATTTGCAAAATGTTATACGAAAAACACGTTTTTTTCAAAATGTTTGGCCTTTTTTCATTTATATAGCAAAAAAAGAAAAATCCCAGTGGTGAGTAAATACCACAAAAAAAGTTATTTCTGTCTCAAAAAAATGCTAAAAATTTAATTTGGGTACAGTGTTGCATGATTGTCATTCAAAGTGTGACAGCGCTGAAAGCTGAAAATTGGCCTGGACTGGAAGGGGGTGAAAGTGTCTGGACCTGAAGTGTTTAAATACCTTTTCCACGGTGGTTTTTCTAAGATGCTTCTTTTCACTTTACAGGTTCAAGCAGTCTGCCACCCACGTATACAGTACATCAACCCGGTTTGATAGGATGACACCTACATATTTTTTTTTTTGGGGGGGGGGGAGTTGACTGTCACATTCCGCTCCATGGAATCAGACTGTCAAATAAGTAATCATCCAAAAGTCAAGAAAAATGTTTAAAAAAAACCCAAAGATATAGGTGTCATCCTACTAAAATGCATTAACATTTACAAACATAGCAATATTGTATATTGATGAACTAATAAACCTACCAGTGAATGATGTACCAGTAACAATGGAAAATAGACTTTGTATATATTCCATAATCCCAAGATTATCCCCTCAACTCAAACTATAACCTGACACTTAAATTTGTGGTCACCTGAGACCCTGAATTGAATCTTGACTCCTAACATCAGTTCTAACCTCAGTCTTTTCCTGAAGTTGTATGATCCAGTTCAGGTTGTGGTAAAGGTAATAAAGAGGGTAAAGACAGAGAAATTATGTGGCATTGCAAGATATACCCATTTAAGGTTTCATCCAGAAGACAGAGGATAGTGACAGTCAGATTGTATTACTGCAACTTGCTTGGTAATGTAGTAGAGATCCTGTTCCCAATGAGATTACTCATGTCTAACTTTACGGTGGTCTGGAGAAGCTGGTACACTCCCTTCTCCATGGGGGCGGTGGTTAGCTGGTGGAGGTGAAGAGCGTTGTGAGGAGCAATGTCTTCTATAATTTGGGGGTCTACCCTGCTGTTGCATCTCCATTGGTTCAGCTTGGAGTAGAGTGGGAAGGTGGAGGTTGCTATACCATTCTGGTAGGTCCACATAGGAGATGTTCATACTATTGCAAAATGTAGGCAGGTCTTCCGGAGCTCTCAGATGTGCCATGCGGCCTGTGGTGCCTGCGGATAAGCAGAAAGGGAATTTCCATCTGTAAGGTATACCTTTTTCCCTCAAAAGATCCAGCAGGGGTCGGAGGTCCTTATGTTGTTGCACGGTGATATGTGACAGGTCTTGGTATAGTTTGATTTCTGTGCCATGGTAGAGTATTCAGCCTCTTGGTCTCGCTCTGCATAGGATTTGTTCTTTTAAATTTAAACTAAGTTTACAATGCAGCATATAACATCACTGGGGGGGGGGGGTGGAGTCTCTGCTTCTGGGCTGCAGGGCTCGATGAAGCCTTTCCATGTCTATCGGTGTTTCCAGAGGTCTGCTGTCAGGCAAGAAGAACTTCACATCTGTGCACATCCGTGCACCAACGCCGGGTTCCTGATGGCCGTGCCAGTGCGCATGTGCACATGCTGACATGCACAGGCAGGCTATTTAAACCCCTGCTGCAAACAGAATGGTGCCTTCTGGTATACTGCGTCCTGTATCTGTATCCTGACTCCTGTGATCTACCTGCTTGACTCTGACTACGACTGAACACCGCCTGCACCGACCCGGCTCTCCCTTTGACCATCCACTTGCCTATTCCTCTGTACCTGATCCGTCCAATTGATCCTGAACCGGCCTGCCTGACTATTCTACCTCTCCTGCCTGGGACTACCTCTGGCTACCAGCTGCCACGGTCATCCGCATCTCAGCTACACCTCTCTGCTGCTGCACCTGCTAACCTGTATCCTGCTACCTGTATCCTGGTCTTCCAGGTCTTCACCTGCCAGCTGTCACAGCAGACCCATCAAGCACTCGTGCCCCTTCCAGCTCGATACCTCCTGTCTACCATATGAGGGGTCCCTAACAGGAATGGTAAGAGGATGCCCTCTCTCCACATCAGGCTCCACCACCAGGTACGTTACATCTGCCCAGGAGGTCATTGAATATAGCTAGTACTGCTGAAGATAGGTGATCTAGTTCAGCAGTTTCAGAGAGACCTCATCCTCAGGTTGTGCCTGCGGCCTCTATTATCAAGGTCTTCCAGATGCCTGCGTATTTCTCTCAGGTACTGGGTATGTGTGTTGGATGTCTGTTTCACCTCAGATTTCTGTGTCATGGCGGGCAATAGTTTCCTCCACCTCATGAAGCCTCATGGCTACCGTTTGGATATCCAGGCGTAGCGCTGAAATAGCTACTGATAGTATCTCCTTGATATCAGAGGCTACAGCATGTAAGTCATCCAGACTCGGGGCTTTGGATTTTGTTGCTGGTGGAGTCATTGTGACAAGCGGTGAGCTTGAGGAGTGAGCTGGGCTGGGCTAGGCTCTGGAGTTGTAGCCGTCATTTCCCTTTGTTGTGTTAGAAATATCTCGGCAATGTTTTGGCTCATTTGATTGTCCCGGGGGGGATTGGGATCATGGTGTTGCTGAGTTCCTGTCAGGTTTCCCCATCTTGGTGCAGTTTGTCTCCCACAATAGCTTAGTGAAGGACTGCTGTGTGTCAGAGCTGTAGGCTTAAGCAGCCATCTTCCTCAGGGTCCAGACCACATCCCAGCCTTATCCTTAAACATAATGCTTTAATACTTAACCTGATATAAACACTTAACTCTTAAACTCACCTCAATATACTTACCCTAGTCCTCATATTAACTTGTAAATGCTAGCCCCAAACTTAACTCTCAATATTTAGTGAAATCCTTTTAATCGATAATAGACTTGTCATTGCCAAAACTAGAAGGTCCTGTTTTGTGCTAAAGCAGTGCACTGAAATATTGACAAGTATTTTACTTACTTTATTGAGGTTAGTACCTAAATGTGTAGTGTTGGCTACAAAAGCTCCTTAAAGTGACTCTTCAGCAAATATAAATGCCATCTTGATGAGGTAAAGGAGTGCTTAACTCTATAGTAAAATACTGTGAAGTTGAGTGAAGTGTGAGGTCCTAAAGGCTGCTCTCCAACAACCAAGGTATGATCAAATTATAACAATTTAGAATCTCTGGTCCACAAGTGTGTTGGAAAATTGTTCAGAGATGGTGTGTGGATATCCAGGTCACATGATAATGTAAAGTATATATACAAGCAAAGTGATTGTACAGTGATGATGAACTGCAGTTGGGAAGGTTGGATGCCTTACTGTATTGTGTCTATACTGTATACTATAGTTTTTGCTGTATGTGTTGTACTATATATAAACAGTTTTTCCCTTTTGTTTTGCTCTTAGCCCTAATGAAGGGGAAGTGATGAGCCACTGAAACATGTTGTTTTTTATGGAATAAAAGAATATTTCATGGATTGCATAAACTCATGCGGTAGCACTCTTTTCAACTTCTCAAGAATACAAATGTCAGAATATTTTTCTTTTCCTGTAGGAAACAAAAAAATACCTTTCTTGCTGCCTGTTCCACAGAATGCCAATCTCTTTTCAAAAATTGACACTTTTTGGGAATGTCATTCTCCTGTGTCCTTTACTGTACTCAATGGTTTCTATTGCTGATCTTTCCATCATTGTGTGCCCTGTAGTGATGTAGGAAGCAGCTGGAGTGACATAGCCCAAAGAGTTTTTTTGCTGCATGTATTCCCACCAAGGAAATTAACCCTCTATACTTGTCATTGGGACCCATTTGTATTGGGACAGAAAGTAATGTGATTGAAAATGTTTGACCAGAATGGGAATTGAGGGAACATTTGCAAACCAGAACACTTGTTTAGGATTAAGGAATGACAACTAAAAAGGAGTTACCTCTTACTTATGTCATAATTTCTTTTACTTGCTGTTGCATCTTCAGGACAAGAAGAAGAGGACATGTCTCCAATTATACAAAGACAGCAAAATAAATAAATAGATAGATACATAAATACGTTAATTAAACTATTCTATGCCCTATCCAAAATAGTTTTAGCTTTGGATATTCTTTCAACTCTAAATGTCCTTATGTGACTAATATCATCTGGGCTGTGGGCTCCCATTGCTGATTCACCTAGGCTTTGGGCCCCATTGCTGATTCACCAACTAGTCAGTTATTTAGCCCAGAAGCTGTACCACTATTGTATCTTTTAAAAACCTCATTTTATTGAACTATGTATGAAATAGAATCACTGTAGGTAAACATTGGGCCTTTGAACTGCAATACCATCACTGGCCAAATTGGTTATACATGGCACACTTTTTTGTACAGGTGGACTAAATGTTGGGACCATTTAGTCCACCTGTACAAATAACTGGTTTAAATGGGAGATGTGTCATAGTATATGGAGTGTTATATTTTTTGCAGATATGTCCCAGCATGATAGAAAACCTGTTTAAATTGGATTTTTTCTCAAGAAACATGAACATGGCAATGAATTGCATGCTAATGGTCAAAAAGAAGGGCTAACCTGCAGTCTTGAAAAAAGGTATTATCTGATAAGTGAAAACCCTAGAACTTAATGAATGTGCTGAAGTTTCACTTTTCAAAAAATACCCATTCATGTGCAAGGAAAAATAAATCATTTTTGCTTGCACATTATTGGATGATAGAAATAGCAGACTTTCACCTCATCAGCTCTCATAAGCTTCCCTTGCAAAGTGCAATTTCCCTTGCAAAAGGAACAGCCTATTTGCCTTTAGTAAATTCAATACATTAAGTGGTGCTTTTATAACAAGAAGCCATCTAGGTGTAGAATGGGGAGTAGTTAAAACTCCTGACAGTTTTTATTGTTGTGTCCTCATTGTAGAGATTCTCCCATCCCTTCCTGTCCCAGTGACCACAGTCACTGATAGGGTTTATAAATCTTGATCATGAGGTGCACATGAGGTAACATACAAAAAAAGCAAAAAAAATCCGAAGAAGACTTTAGAACAACTGCACAATAACTGAAAAGAAAAACAGCAATGAAAAGTTTCCAAACTATGAAAGGAGTATTGTAAGTCATCACCCGAAAGATAGAAAATATATATTTAGAGTCCAGTGACATTTAACTGGATGTCTGTATTGTGAATATAGAGGTTGGGATGTATTGATAATGTTAAAATAAAGAAACCCTTTGCCATTTGAAGGTTGACATGCTTAACAAAATGATACAGATTGCAGAGCATGCCTTGTTGTCAAATAGTTTCACTTGGCACGGTCTTGAATTCTGCTTAGAGAAAATTGCAAAATATGAATGTCACACATTGACATGACATTGAAGCTACATAATGTCACTTTGTGTCAACACAGCTTTTAAGAGATTTAACTCTGAAATTTACTAAATTTAATCTCAATGTATGGTGAAATTATTACTATGAATCCTATCATTTTATACAGTTTGTCATTTGACATATAACACAAACAAGATTAATTACATTTTTATATAAAATTGATTTATTCATAGAGGAGCTTCCATGTCCGTGTAGGTTTTCTGCTTTAAAGCACAACCAAACTTTCTGTGTAAATCATCTTAATATATTCCAGGTCAATTGAAACAACTGTGTGCAAAGTCTCACAATTTGTTCACCTTAGAAAACATTCACTTTCTATAAAGATGCAGCATCTCAAACAACATTCCAGTGGACCGGGTGTTTCTCGAATGAGAGTATGTTTCCTCAAGTCAGCCCAAGAGCAGAAGAAACAGGTGGTTACCCCCTTCACCATTCCTGATTACCCTTTCCCCCATTTTCTTCCCCCTTTTGGAATAATTTTCTTTGTACCCCTACCCTAACTCTTTTTTCAAAAAACATGACAAAACCAAGGAGAAGGTGGAAAAACACTCTACGTACTGTTGATCACTTACTCAGATTTCCCTACTATAGACATGTTTGTTAATTTTTTGCTGATGGCGATATTTTTGTATACACTGTACATAAGACAAGAATGTCTTTAGGTCTATGTCTATAAGACAGTTGTTCATTCCACTGCTAATCCATTAATAACAGAATAAAAAAAAAGAAAAACAGAAAACATTAAACGTCTGAGAAGAAAGGCCTGTTCCTTGCACACTGCTGTGGGGAAGGACCCTAAAGCTGGTCATAGATGGATCAAAATTTAGCCAGTTCAGCAGGAACCGGACGAATTTTGATCCATGTGTGGGTGTCACTGTTTGGCAGAGGCCGATCCTTAGATCTATGTCTGTAGAAGAGGGATGTTGGAAAACGTTTGTCGATCAGAAGCTGCAAGAAAATGGCTGTAGCAGCTGATCAGTGTATTCTGATAGCAAAGAGTCCTGCTATCAGAATACAATGCCTCAACAAGGGGGAATTTCTCCATCCACCTTGCTTGTGTGGATGGAGGGACCTCTTTGTTTTTTTTTCAGTCCACTGGCTTATAAAAAAAAAAGACCCATCTATGGCCAGCGTTACTCTCTGTGTGGAAGCAATGGGCTCTGTTCAGTGTTCTGACATGTTCCCTGCTGAAGCAGAGCTAGTTTTATGGTCATCGTGGAGCTTGATTGCAGAGTTCTAGGTCTTAATCGGTGAGATGCTTTGGCAGAGAGGCCATTGCTTTTCCACAGAGCTCATGCTGGCAGGGGACAGGGCTTACTACTCAGCTTGATGCACCTGCAAAGTATTTGCCTTGTTAAAACTGATAAGTGTAATAGACTCCTATCAGAAAACATAAGCTGTTAACTAAGGGTCAGACAACCAACCCATGTGATGCATTTTGGGTTCTTGTTAGGGATAAAGTGGGTTTATCCTCCATTCCATTTTGTGGTTAAACTGAGGTCAGAGGACTCTCTTAGCTGTAGTTCAGTTCATAGCCAACCTTGTTTTTGCTGCAAGACTTTTCCTTGAATTGGGTTTGCATTTATCTTGTGGGTATATTGATTTTTATTTCAAGTTGATAGGGTCTTTATTTTAGGTTAAACTGTTTTTTTCACCACAAGCCTTCCTAAAAGATATAGGCTTTTATTTCAGTGGTATTTTTTGTATTTATTTCTTTTTTGTTATATTTTTATGTTAATAGTGCATTTTCATATGTAGAGAAACAAAACATTCACTTGGTACTGTCCATCTGTTCTTTAAGTTGCCGTTTGAATGGAAACAAAAGCTAAGTACAAGTACAGTTCGCATCTAAACTTCCTCACATTACAACAGTCACATGAGTCACACACCCCTATCCCCAACGATAAAATGAATGTTAGGCATACACCAGTTAGGCCTATTATCACTGATTTAAATAGTAAGTTAAATGAAAACATTAAGATACCATAGAGCAACAGTTAAATCTGGCCAGCACCAGAAAAGTTTTAAATTGTCCTGCTGCTGGCCAACAAGAATTGTCCCCAAGATTTATGGAACTCTTGGTGAATCTAACCTGGGTATATTCACCCATCACTACAGTACCCATACTTGCATAGTATGAGGTTCAGCCAGCTAGAGGCACTTGTACATACTTTCAGTAGTTTCTTGCATCTCCACTACTCTTAAATGCAGACCACTCTAATCTAAAAAGCTTCTACACTTCTTGGTAGTATTTAAGTTTGCTAAATTTCTTCTACCACCTTTGCATTAATACTGACCAGTAAGGTAACTTATAGTCCAATTGGAAGGTTCAACAGACAATAGAGAGTAAGTATGTGAAGTATTCACATTACCAGGAGGTGCAGATTGTAGCATGAAGTTGATATTCATCTCTAATATTAGGTAGGTGCAAATGCCATTTTCATAGATGCATTGTGCAGACTACAAAAATATGTATATGGGTCTGTGCTGCAAAAGAATGGAGCTCAGACATCATATTAGGGAAATTGTAAAGAACACAAAAACACAGCAGGGTAGAAATATGGAGATGATATATTGTTACTCAAACTACATATTGTTACTCAAACTACCCAAGTTGCAGAGCTGATGTTTTGTGTTTTATTTTGTATACCTACTAGATTTCTTTTAGTGTATGTCTTGGTAATAAATACAGTATATATGATTTATATTGTGAATTTGCGTCCTCTACAGTCTGCAATTAATAGGTTGCCATGGTGTAGGTTCATTTTACTACCCCATGCAGGGCTGTCATTTTTTCTTTCTGGGGGGGTTTCAGCTTGCTGCTGAGTTGTGTTTTACTGCCCTCCATTCACTCTCTCTTAAACTGCCAAGGCATCAGACAGGGGCACCCAGCTTTCTCACTCAGCAGGCAGTAGCACTCACCAAACGTGACCCATTCATCATGTGTTTGTGGTGCTGTGGATTTTTAAGTGTTAAAACAGGCAGTAGGGCCTTCCCACTGCCTGTCAAATGTCCACTGCAGATCACTTTCTTAGAAGGCACCATAAGTGTGAACAAGCCGTTACTGTGCAACCTGAGCAGGTGCCCATTCAGTATTTTGTCATGCAGTCCTTTTCCATTTTTTTCTGGACCTGTACAGACAGAAGTCCATTTATATCCTCCTGTCCATTAACCTGCATGGAGCTTCTGATCAGGTCCCCTTGAAAAACTGGCAGACAGACCTCATACGAAAGCCCATTTGAAAGAGGCCTAAGGCTGGTGTTTAACCACACTGCAAATCCCAGTAGCAAGAATCTGCTGATTCCTGCAACTGGGATTGATAGCTGTGATTGTTTTCACTACCTGTGCTGATCATGGCTGGGTGTATACACATTATGGTGCCTAGAGTTTACCCCTTCATACATCATGGTCCCTAGAGTTACTCCTTTACATAAGGGTTACCAAAGTTTTCCCTTTAAATCAGAATCCCCCCCACCTTTCATCATGTTCCTTAGAGCCCATTTTACAGTAGGATTCCCAGAGTCTTACCCTTACACCAGGGTCCCCAGAGTTCCTTCCTATATCAGTGTTCATGGAGTCCCCCTTCACTTCAGTGTCCTCAAAGCTCCCCTCTCTTTGCATCAGGGTCCCCAAAATCACCTCTTTACATCAGGGTCCCCAGAGTTCCCTTCTTACAACAAAATCTACCCTCCCATTGCAGTTCTCAGAGCCTCCCACTTTAGATCAGGGTCCCCAGAGCCCCCTTTTACATTAAGGTCCCCAGAGTTTACCCCTCCTTACATCATGGTCCCCAGAGTTATTCCTTTACATCAGGGTTCCCAAAGTTTTCCCTTTACATCCTCCCCAACCCCTTTCATCATGGTTATTAGAGCCCATTTTACAGTTGGGTTCCCAGAGTCCTACCCTTACACCAGGGTCCCCAGAGCCCCCTCCTATATCAGTGTTTCTGGAGTCCCTCCTTACATCAAGGTCCTCAGAGTTCCCCTCCTCTTTACATAAGGGACCCCAGAATCACCCCTTTACATCAGGGTCTCCAGAGTTCCCCTACATCAAAATCTACCCTCTCATTGCAGTCCTCAGAGCCCCGCACCTTAGATCAGGGTCCCCAGAGCCCCCTCTTATATCAAGGTCCCAAGTGTCCCCCGCTCCTAAAATCAAGGTCCTCAAACTCATCCCCTTAATTTAAAGTCCCCAGAATTCCCTCCTCTTATATCAGAGTCCTCAGAGTCACCCCTCTTTACATCAGGGTTCCCAGAGTCCCCTCACCATAAACCAGGGTTCCAAGATTCTCCCTTCCTTACATCATGTCCCCAGAGTCCCCCTCCTTACATCAGGGTCCCAGAGTCCCCCTCCTTACATCAGGGTCCCCAGAGTTCCCTCTCCTTACATCAGAGTTCCCAGAGCCCCCCCCCCGCTGTTTACATAAAGGTGCCCAGAGTCCATCCTCCTTACATTATGGTCCCCAGAACCTCTCCTTACATCATGGTCTCCATAGTTTCCCCTTACATTATAATCACCAGAGTCCCTCTTCCTTACATCAGGATCCCAAGAGCTCCCATTATGTCATGGTCTCCAGAGTCCCCCTTCCTAACATCAGGGTCCCCAGCATAACCCCCCCCCTCCTCCCAGAGTCCTCCTCCTTACATTATTGTCCCCATTGCCTCCCCTTGCATCTTCAGAGCACCCCTTAAATCATGGTCCTCAGACACCCCTATTACATCATGGCCCCAGAGCCCCCCCCCTTAGCTCATGGTCCCAATAGATTCCCTTTACTTAAGAATCCATTCCTTTTCAGTGCAGCTATAGGACAGGTGGAAGCTGAAAGGTGGGGCACTGGGACCGGGCAGGTCTGGAGTAAGAAAGCTCCATCTTTGCCCTCCTCCTCCCAGGGCATGTGGGTGGGTCAAGCTGGTGATTGGTTGCTAGGAAACTGGCAGTCCTAGTAACCAACCACTATACAGTAGTTGATAGCAGTGGGCAGTGGTGATGGGTGAATGCTGTCAGTCTGTGTTTTTTTATAGCTAGCTCTGTGCTATCATAGCTTACAGTTGTTTTTGTAGTTTTTCAGTTTCCAGTTGATTAATGTCAGTGACATTCAGGTGATTTCAATGTTTCAGTAGCTGTCAGCTTTTTTTTTCTACCTGCAGCCCTCCCTACAGTTTTTTTATAAACTGTATCTATTGTTCCTCTTTCTCTCACAGGTAGGATGTAACTTAAAGCACTCAATCAAGGGTCCCCTAAAAGATAGGCATGTATGTGGCATGCCCTTTTGACATTATATAAGAACAGTCTATCAGATCATCCCAACATTGGAAAATCAGTTGGTATTTCAGCATGAGCCTCCACTACAAGCCATGATCAAGCCTGCTATGTTCAGGTGACATCTTTCGGAAGCCTGTTATAAGTTCTTCTATGTAATTACAACAAAAATTGCTGTTTTTTCAGTATATGCTATAACAAGAAAGTGTATTCAAGAAAATTGTCTATTTATTTCTGTGACAACTTTTGGGCTCCAAGCAATATGGATTGGTCACCTCCTTGTTCCCAATCGCTGGCTGGACATTGACAAATACGTTTAAATAAAAAAATATATTTTTTAATGGATGCCTAATTGCGTGAATTTATATTTAAATTTTGGTCCAGGGTTGACTACAGACTGTTAGATCTTTTGGACATTTTGCTTGTTAAACTGTTAAAGGACAATTTTCTATTGGACTTATTGGACTGCTATTGTTAATGATTTATCATATTTGGGACTGTATATATATAAAAAAAGATTGTAATTAGGAAGAAGATTGGGGGTCCCCTGAGACTAGCACTTTGGCTGTGTGCTTGGATTTTCACATTTTTAGCAAGAAGTACTTTATTTCTATTGTAAGTAAGACACGGTATTTAAATATTGTACCCAATCAGTAATAAAATACTGGAAAAAATCTTGAACCATAAAACAGTAATAAGCTAAACATGTCCTATAGTAAAAATACACTTACTTTACCCCTCTAAAATACAAATCATGTTCTTCAGCTGATTTTTTTATATTATTGTTTTAAAGGCAAGCTGGTTCATGGTTGAGCAGTATTGAACTAATCTTTGTTTCTATAAAAAAAATACAACCTCAATATTTACATTGCAAAAACAGTTGTATAATGTACAAATAAAAATGAAAACAGAAAATTATAAAATCTTTCTTTAATTAAAGGTAATTGTGTGAAACTATATAAAATCTTTCTTTAATATAAGTTAATTGCATGAATATATACAAGTCAGAATTATGTTAGGATAATAAAGGTCTGTGAAGTCGGTACTTTTTGTGTGTTGTGCAACCTTGAACTGTGTGAAGTTCATCTTTATCTTTGAGTCATTTAATTGTGAAGGGATGAATGCCAATTACACTGAATAACATCGCTTTTTTGTCAGCAACATTTTACACATGTATCATTATTTTCTGTGTCAGTGTTTTTGCCTTACAATATTGCTGATAATCAGAATTCCTATTTAAACAGAAGATATGTCAGTCAATACATAGCTGAAATCCATAAAGTTCAATCAATAGGAAAAGTGGACAACTTTCCTTAAAACTTTTAATTGATCAGGTGTTTAGAATTCTGCAGATCATTGGATATGCTTATATATTGTCTGATGTCCCAGGCACATGATAATTCTGCTCCATTCTCCTTTTATTCTATTAAATGACTTCCTTTTCATTAAACGTGATTGAAGCGTATTGACATGGTACTGACTTGCGTGTTTATCCACAACCCCATCTCACATATTCTCTTGTGCACATTTTGGTATATTTGCATAAATGACACAAAATTCTTGGTTCCCCAGAATCTACATGTTTTATGCTTTATATATTTCAGAGATATAAACTATTTTTTTTTTTCTATCAAAACATACTGAGTGGTCAGAACACATAATTTAAGAAGCTGGACCAGCAGAAATAATACTTAAAAAAAGAAAAAAAAAAACTTTGTCCTTGTTTCACACATTTTGAGGGCTTCTGCAATTCAGTGGACAGAGAGGTTGATTTACTAAAGGTAAATAAACAGTGCACTTTTAAAAGTGCAGTTGCGCTCTGCATGTGCAGTTGCTTCAGAGCTTAGTAAATGAGGTAAAGTTTCACTTTGCAAAGACTACCCAATCACGTGCAAGAAACATAAAAAATACAGCATTTTTGCTTGCACATAAGTGGATAATGGAAGTCAGCAGAGCTTCTGCTCATTTACTAAACTCTGGAGCAATTGCACTTGCAGAGCGCAAATGCACTTTTAAAAGTGCACAGTTTATTTGCCCTTAGACAATCAAACTCATTGCATCACATATATGTTTTCATATGAACTGCTTGCTTCTGAAGTATTGTGTAAATGTAACACTTACAGGCATTTTTCACAGGGATCACAGTACTCCCATGATATTACTTTTATATGCTTTTGTCCCCAGGAGGATGGCAGAATCGTTGTTTAGCTATTGTCCAAGGTTAATGTCTTCTTCCTTGGATGAGAAATGACACAACCATGTAAATCTTGTGCCTGTGCAGGTTTTGCTCACAAATTTCGGACAAAGACCAGCCCCTACTCCAGTCTTCCACTCTGCTAAAAAATTATAATGTTATTGTCTGATGACTGGGGAGAAGAAAACAAGGAAATGCTTCTGCCAACAAAAGACTAATGGCATCATGATCCTAGTGTGTGCAACAGCATTGGACCAGTGTATGGTCTGGTATTATTGGAAGTGCTAGCTATGTCATCCTTTATGGGGGTTAGTAACAAATGAAGATGTGGAGTAGGAGGGCCCTGTTAGGGTCCCAAGCTGCTGCTTCTCTTATTGATGGAAACAATGGAAAAAGTATTCTGTAAAATGTTGAGGTGTGCTTGGTATAAGGCCCCATTCGCACTATGACAGTTTAAATCGTGGTGGTTCTGCCTGCAATTTCAAAATGCTCTGCTAAAATGACAAATTGTGAAACTGCATTTTCAGGTGCCATTCATTTTAATGGCACTTGAAAATGCATTGCAGTTTTGCAGCGATTGTCGCACAATGAATTATGCTGCAATTGCGGTGAACCACATCTTCTGAAGCATGTTGCCCAAAAGAAGTTCAGGAATATCTTTTAGGCGACACACTTTTTAGCACAATAGATCTTGCAACAATAGCAGCAAACTGCATTGTGCAATAGTGGAAGAACAGCACCATGTTTTTAGGTGTCATTTTAGTGGAACATTTTTGAAATCATAGGCAGAATCGCCACAGTTTAAAATACCATAGTTTGAATGGGGCCTAAAGGTCCATCACACTTCAAGTCTGGGCACTTTCACCCCTTTCCAGTCCAGGCCAATTTACAGCTTTCAACACTATGACACTTTGAGTGGCAATTATTCAGTCATGCAGCAATGTACCTATATGAAATTTGTATAATTTTTTTGGGACATATAGCTTTCTTTTAGTGGTGTTTGATCACCACTGGGTTTTACATTTTTGCTATATAACTTAAAAAAATTAACATTTTGAAAAAAAAATAATTGTTTGCTTTGTTTTTGTTATAAAATTTTGCAAATAAATAATTTTTCTTCATACATGTAGGTCAAAATGTATTCTGCTACATTTTCGGGGTAAAAATAACTCAGTTTACAGTTTATATTATTTAGTCTGTGTGAAAACTATAGAGTCTACAAGCTATATCTATTTTTGAAAATTTATCAGTTGAGACCCCAAAATGCTGGACGCTGGTTTAACATATGGCAGTGATTAGGACACTGGTATGGGTTATATTGCAGGCACCGGTATAAGGTATATTGTGGGCTATATACCGAGGGGCGGACTGACCATTCGAGCACTCAGGCACTGCCCGAGGGCCCGGGGTCAGTAGGGGGCCCCGTGAGATGCCCCTGGTACCTTTCATTGGCTTTTTCATAGGCTTTTTTGGGTGTGGGCTAGGACACAGGGGCCCCATGATCCCCTATTGCTCGGGGGCCCCATGAGTTGTCAGTCCGCCCCTGTATATACCT
Organism: Staurois parvus; assembly: GCF_062004578.1. Lineage (NCBI taxonomy): Eukaryota > Metazoa > Chordata > Amphibia > Anura > Ranidae > Staurois > Staurois parvus. Next base: position 1,859,113 of record NW_028318726.1, read on the forward strand.
ATAGCATGAGGTACGGCGGTTATCAGGATGCTGTTATGGCAGAGATCAGTATGTTGCTATGGGGGTGATCAGGACACTAGTATGGGGTATGGTGGTAATCAGAACACTAGTATGGGGTATGGCAGTGATTAGAACACTGGTATGGAATATGGCGGTGACCAGGATGCTGGAAAGGCATATTGGGTGATCTTGATGCTGGTATGGGGCATGGAGGTTACCAGGATACTGGTATGGCATATGGGGTAATCAGGGCACTGGTATGGGGTATGGCGGTGATCAGGACACTGGTATGGTGGTAATCAGGACATTGGTATGGTGTATGGCAGTGTAATTGTGAGCACTGGGACAGGTCACAGGGTTGGCTGCATGTTTATTAATGACTACAATGGTCAGAGATCAGGGACACCGGGGCAGTGATCAGAAACACTGGGATGGCTGGCACAGCAGTCTGTGAGTATACATGCAGCCTGACAGACTGCTGTACACTCACATGCTGCTACATCAGTTTTCTCTGCTTTCACAGTGAGAGCAGAGAGAACCGATCTTTACTTTCACTTTTTGTGTTCACTATGTGGATGCTGTGATCGGTCACAGCGATCGCATAGTAAATACCATGTGATCACTCGCACACAGCGATAATGTGACCCGCTGTGTCTGGGCAATATACCAATCGCCAGGCTCCCGGGTGCAGCTGATGCGAGCTGACACACAGGTAGGTTCACCGTCTATAGGCAATGAGCGGGCAGGATTCGGTTAATAGGTTTAAGTTGAAAGTTCATAGGTGATATGTAAAGCCAATGTGTTTCGGGGGGAATGCTTCCCCCTTCATCAGGGATCTGAGAAGATGCGAAAGAAGAGGTGGGACAGACCTGTGATGGTATGTGTGGTTGGAACAGGCCTGTAAGTGGGATTTAGCTAAGAGTTTGGCCCATTAGGTGCTGTCAAATTTAGAATATGACATGCCATCATGACAGCACCTAACGGGCCATACTCTTAGAAGAAACACAGTTTCACATCTGTCCCAACCACACCTATCATCACGGGTCAGTCCCACCTTTTTTCCCATTTTTTCATATCCTTGATGAAGAGGAAGGAGTTGACATAACTTGTAACTTGTGAACTGTACAGGACCTAAGGATAAATGTTGGCAATGCATTTGATCTAGGGGCATCTTCATGCATATTTTCTGAGACTTACCCAATATGAAAAAGACTTAGTCAAAGATTATACAAATAATTTTCAAACTAACATTGACCTCAAACAGGACATTGACCTCAGATACAACCCAGCCTGCTTGTTACATGTTGCGCTCATTTCTAAATCCAGATACAAAGAAATCTTTAAGGTCTCATCTACAATTGCTTTGACTTTAAAACTCATTGAAGCACCTACTGCTTCAATATGCTTTTTTGATGTGTTTAAACACTTCTGTGATGCTTTAGTGATGCTTTTTTGAAGCTTTAATGAAGTTTGGCAAATGCCCTTTGTGTGTGTGTGTATTTTCTATATGTTTTAAAGGGTCCAGTAGAACCCCAGCTCAGTAGTATCCCCACTGAGCAGATCCCCAGCCTATTAATACCTCTGTTTAGCAGATCCCCAGTTCGTTGGTGTCCAGCTTATTAGTGCCCTCATTCAGCAGAGCCCCTGATCAGTAACACCAAGCTCTGCTGATGCCCCGCTCAGGAGTAACCCCCAGATCTGCTGATCCCTGCTCAGTAGTAACCCCAAGCTCTTCTCATCCTCCATTCAGTAGTAACCCCTAGATCTTTTGATCCTCTGGTTTGTGGATCCTGCTCTTTCTGGTCTTCACTCGCCTCACACTTTATTTCTCCATGCTGCACACAATGTGTGACATTGCTAGTTTCTCCTGCTCCGGTCTGCCAGTTTTGCTGATCAGTCCTCTCTCTGGTCCCTGCTCACCTTCCCTTATGGTGTTCCCATGTTACACACTATGTGGACCATCTGCTAGTTGCTCCACTTCAGTCTGGATCCTGCTCACCTTCTTGCTGTTCCATGCTGCACACCAGATGAGACATCTTCACCAGACACTCCCAGAATATATACAATATGTATTATATTGCAGCTTACCAGTCCTTAGATGTGGTGACTAGATAGCTTTATTTTTTAATTTTTTTTCCCTTTATGTCACTTGGTGATCCTGTCATCAACACACTTCCTTTCTTAGGGTGTCGGCATTTTTTCCTTTTGGGATAAAGAATTTATAATAATGAATAAAAACTGACCACTGTTACCTCTGTCAGTCTTAAATAGTTTTGATCAACCCTCTAACCGCTACTTTGCCTGAGCAGCTTGATCTTTTAAAGTAAGTTGAAATCTAAGAAAAAAACATTTAAAGGTGTAAAAACAAATACAGTATGTCATATATTGTAACTTGTCAATCCCTAGATGTGATGGCTGCATTGATTTTTATGCTTTTTTGCCCTTTATTCACTTGGTGATCTTGCCTGTAACAAAATTCCTGTCTAGGTTGGTTACACTCATTCCTCCATCCGAGGAAGACCAATGTGGCCACCCTTTGATGGCAGTTTTGTAAACCTGTGGACAGGTTAGTTTTGGACTAGTAGATTTAGAAAGACTTTATATAAGTAACTAACAAGTAGGGGTGGACTGACAACTCATGGGGCCCCCCGGGCAATAGGGGATCATGGGGCCCCTGTGTCCTTGCCCAAACTCAAAAAAGCCTATGAAAAAGGTACCAGGGGCATCTCATGGGGCCCCCTACTGACCCCGGGCCCTCGGGCAGTGCCTGAGTTTCCAAATGGTCAGTCCGCCCCTGCTAACAAGTTAATGCCAGGTCCCACCTCCCAGCTGTACACACCACCTCCCAGCGGGGAGTGACGTGCGTACACACTTCTAGCACCGTGTGACCTGCTAAGTCGGTTTTAGTGTGTGAGTTTGGAGGTGGGGCCAATGATGTCATGACTCTGCCTCCTGAGCTCCTGTCCATAGACATGCCCACAGAATGGAGATTTTCAGAGAGCTGTGACAGACTTAGAGATGACAATACTGAGGTATAATGTTTATTGAACAAACTATAAAATGGTGCATATTTTTGAGAGATTATGAATACGAGGTTTACAAATCAATAAATAAATAGGCAGTGCATATTTGGCTGTGGAATGTATTATTTACTTTTACATCATGCTTTGCTTACATACATCAGCAGTAACCCAATCTGATTTATGTCAGTAAAAGCGAAAATCTTTTTTCAGGTAGTTTTAGCAGCAATAATCATCAAGTTTTATTATAATTCAAGAGTGCCGTGCTTTCAACATAAAAAAAAATGAACAATTATGCTTTGCAGATCAAAATATACTCTGCATATCATCAGATAAAACAAAACAAAAAAAAACAGCAAAAAAAAGAAGTTTGATTAGGCTATCCATGTCCTTGTTGAAATGCAAAACTGTCCTGCCACTGGCCAATTTCTATAAAACTCTCATTAGGAAGTAACAGCAGATGATAAATCAAAAGCCCACCTTTTAAAGCTCCTAGGAGATATAAAAGGCACAAATGAACTTTGCTCTGTATTCATTAATACATATTTAAATGTATTTTTTACATGTATTTTTTGATTACTAACTATAGAAGTACCTGAATGTGACTTAGTATCAGCCTCTTGCAATTTCTCTACTCAGAGAGGGTGAATAAGAGGGAGCCAGTCAGAAGAAGCCAATGAGTTGTGCTGCTGTGCATGGGACACACTAATAGGAGGAGAGAGCAGAGCCACAGAGAGATGAGCTTAGCAATCTGCTTTTTCTCCTTTCACTGTGCAAACACAACCTGTATGCTGTGATGTCTGGCATACAGGACTGGATGTGCAGAGATACAATGTCATACAATTTCAACTGTGTATTTAGCTGTTTGCCTGGAGTTCAAGTTGGAAAAAAAAGTTTAGTTTAAAATAAAAGACCTATCATTCTAAAATAAATATTAATGAAAACATCAAATACCACCACCTTAAAGTGGAACTAAAGGGTGAATACTTACCTGTCCAACAGTCCCTCGCATGCTCTGGCATCTTCTTCTGAGTGCTGGTGTTCAGGCCTCTTTGTTGGCCAGCAGTAGATGCACATACACAGGAGCTAGTCACCCTGGCATTCAGAGACTGGTCCGGCACTGTAACCTGAGCTGCACATGTGCAGATCAGTTTACAGTGCCATAGAAGGCAGCAGCATTGTATTGCAAAAGAGACAGTAGTGGGGGAGCCCCCACTGTCAAAATGGGGTTTCTTTTTTTCATTAAACCCACTTGTGCGTGTATACCCAGCTTAAGTGACTCTACAGTAATCACTCCTTATGCATTTTGCTGGCATTCCCTATCCTTTCCCTAGAACAGCTTCCAATACACCAACATTATGCAGTTGATTTACTAAAGACAAACAGACTGTTTACTTTGCAAGGCAATGTGCCCCAGAGTTTAGTGAATGAGGTCAAGCTCTGCTGACTTCCATCATTCAATCATGTATGAGCAAAAATGCTATTTTTCATTTCATTGTCTTTTATAGGGTATACCTTGCAAAGTGAAATTTCACCACATTCAATAAACTCTGGTCCAAATTCCCTTGTAATGTGAACAACCCATTTGCCTTTAGCAAATCAACCCTTAGGCCTGATTCACACCAATGTGTTGTGCTTTTGGTCCTTTTTGCAGTGCATCTTTGCATGCATGTTTTTACTGTTTTTATACCGCATTTTGTGTTTTTTTCAGGCTTTTTTTTGTTCAAGGGCAATTTTTGTTTTGTTGCTGGGCAGAATAAAAATGCAAAAAAGCAAAACACAGCAAAAATGCACTACATGCATTTCAGCAGCTTCTCCGTTGAACTCTACTGTAACAAAAACGCAGATTTTTGCATTTAAAATAGTTCATGACCCTTTCCAAAAAAGCAATAGCTCAAAAAAGCATAGATGTTAACATGTCCCAGAAACCATGTTAAATGGACTGTAGTGCATTTCTGTAAAAAGCACTAAAAACAGCAAAGGTGTGAACCAGGCCTTGTGGCTGCTCTGTACCCACCCTTTGATATTCAGAGTTCTAGCCTATCCAAAAGCCCCCTTATTGGCCATTTCGAAGCCTGTTGGCCGTAATTTATTGGCCTTGCAGTGCATTACGATTTTTAAGAAAAATTCTCTGAGGTGGACAAACCTAAAAAGTTGACTATAGAAATGAAATTTGTTCTTGTATAGCTAGTTTGATGTGAAATATAGTTTGTGAACTAAAAGAGAACATTCACTAAATAATTTCCAGCACAATAAAAATACTTTTTGCATATACCCAGGCAGCATATTAGAAGATGTCTGACATGTTAAACCCCAGTCTTCTAAACACAGTGGTCTTCAGTGGATGAAAGGGTCATGACCACAGTCTAATGATGAGGTGGAGTTGAGAAACTATGGGACATTACTCTTTTCTTTCTATAAATGTATATCTTTTGTGTTGGTCTTTGCATTCCAATGATTACATTCAGCGGTGTGTTGCAGTTTTCATATTCAATGTATAATCTGCAATTTAGGTATAAATCTAAAAATATACAGTGCTTATTTCATGAGTATTATGTATGTTACAATGCTTTACCTTTTACTTATGTTATTTGTGTTGTAGATGACGGATGATTTTTCAAACAGAATGCTTAGGTTTTCTTTTACAAGTATTTCATTAGTTTTAAGGCATACAGGTCATGCATTGTCAACACTACAACAAAAGATTCCAGGTAATTGAAAGAACAATATTATATGTATGCATGCTTTAGACTGTATGTTCAGGATGATTAGGTTTTCATTGGAAGTCATGGCAATTTTTTGTCATATGAAACATAGGATAATAGTCTTCCTTTGTTTTCTGTAGCATTCAAGGATGTTCTTTAACCCTTTTCCTGCTGAGCTCTGCCTCCCATTATTCAGCCCAGGTTTACAAACCAATATTTCTATTTTTCAAATGCACAATAAAGCTTTCAAAAGTTGGTAGATTTACCCTACCACCTTTCCCTAAATCAAAGCATGGAACAAGTAGGTTTAAAATGGTACTGTTGATTTTGTATGTCCTATGATCAAATATTTAAACTGGACCTAGCACTAAAATGCAAGGCAGGATTATTAAATGCTGCCTCCCCCATTTCAAATTGCTGCACTAAATCTGTAAATGAAAACACCAGTGGAAAAAAAGTTACAAAATAAACTTACCTTACCTTCAACTCTGCAAAGCAAGAGTGATGAAATAATCCTTTTGTTGATATCCTGTAAACACTGTTGTGACTGTGCACTGTGCTAAGCCTTCTTGTGAGATTTGGGATACTCAGCATATTCCAGGATATTGACTGATGGACTGTGGCATCCCTCTTTCCAGTGGGTACAGGTGACTTATAATACGCATGCATTTAATAAGTGAACCTTGCTTTTTAATGCAAGGCCTGCTTGGACTATATTTTTAATAAAAATACAGTTTCACACATCTTTGATTTGCATTTTGCACAAAGATGTAATTTTACAGTAAATGTAAAAGTATATGTTGTTTTATTAACTTAATTTAATTTTATCTTTAAAACAGAATTCCAGGTATGCATACCTTTGAATAGGCAAATTGGTCCAGCTAGGAACAATCTACATAAGTGTGCTTTGGATTTGGCTCTGCAGAAGAGGGTTCATCCCTCGAAACGTGTCAGTTTTTGTAGCTGCTGACTTTTCTTTTTTGACAGTGTGAGTGGAACTCCGCTTTAAGCACTACATCCAAGTGCAGGAGTTTGGATTGTTATTGGACTGTGTCATACCTGGCCATTCCACATAAAAGCTGGGAATCACTGTAGTAGACATTGCTACTACAGTGATTGCTGCTGGCTTCCTGGTACTGTGCCAAACAGCTGCCCTACTGCATTGTTGGCATGTTCTGCAAAGGTGCTATTCAGAGAACACTGAATGCAAAGCATTTTCTGATTGGATGAGGTGGAGAGGAGGAGCAGTGATGTCACAATATCTTCTTCTTATCCATTCAGAAAATGCTTTGCATTCACTGATAAATGCTAAGTGTTCTCTAAATGGAACATGTGCCAGTGTCAGGACCTGGTTCACCTGCTGGCCGACACTGAAACTACAGTGTTCTGCCCAGAGATCCACAGCACCACCAGCAGGTGTCTCCCAGAGGCCATCAAGCCCCAGTAATCAGTTCTTAATGGTTTCAGCTGCATATAAGGCTGCTCTCACTAGCACATGGCACATCAGTGTTTTGGCTGCTCCTGCCTTGTACCCTGTTTGCTGTTCTTCTGTTAGACTCGGTTGCCATTAACTCTTGATCTTGTTCCTGCCCTGTTCCCAGTGCCTTGCTCTCCGTAGTTCCTTTCCCAGTTTTGGTTTCCCCCCTTCCCATTGCTCCTCTAGTTCTCCCCTGCCTTGCACATATATATATATATATATATATATATACACATACAGGTGAAACTCGAAAAATTAGAATATCGTGCAAAAGTTCATTTATTTCAGTATTGCAATTTAAAAGGTGAAACTAATATATGAGATGGACTCATTACATGCAAAGCAAGATAGTTCAAGCCGTGATTTGTCATAATTGTGATGATTATGGCTTACAGCTCATGAAAACTCACAATCTCAGAAAATTAGAATATTACATGCAATCAATAAAACAAGGATTGTACATAGAACAATATTGGATCTCTGAAAAGCATAAGCATGCATATGTACTCAGTACTTGGTTTGGGCCCCTTTTGCAGCAATTACTGCCTCAATGCGGCGTGCCATGGAATCTATCAGCCTGTGGCACTGCTGAGGTGTTATGCAAGACCAGGATGCTTCAATAGCGGCCTTCAGCTCTTCTGCATTGTTCGGTCTCATGTCTCTCATCTTTCTCTTGGCAATGCCCCATAGATTCTCTATGGGGTTCAGGTCAGACGAGTTTGCTGGCCAATCAAGCACAGTAATCCCACGGTCATTGAACCAGTTTTGGTGCTTTTGGCACTGTGGGCAAGTGCCAAGTCCTTCTGGAAAATGAAGTCAGCATCCCCATAAAGCTCGTCTGCGGAAGGAAGCATGAAGTGCTCCAAAATATCCTGGTAGAAGGCTGCATTGACCCTGGACTTAATGAAGCACAGTGGACCAACACCAGCAGATGACATGGCTCCCCAAATCAACACAGACTGTGGAAACTTCACACTGGACTTCAAGCATCTTGCAGTATGTGCCTCTCCTTTCTTCCTCCATACTCTGGGTCCTTGGTTTCCAAATGAGATGCAAAAGATGCTCTCATCAGAAAACAGGACTTTGGACCACTGAGCAACAGACCAGATCTGTTTTTCTTTAGCCCAGGTAAGACGCTTCTGACATTGTTTGTTGTTCAGGAGCGGCTTGACAAGAGGAATACATTTGAAGCCCATGTCCAGGATCCGTCTGTGTGTGGTGGCTCTTGATGCACTGACTCCAGCCTCAGTCCGCTCCTTGTGAAAGTCCCCAACACTTTTGAATGGCCTTTTCCTGACAATCCTGTCAGGGATCCGGGTATGACCAGAAATGTGTGGACTGACACAGGAAAGTAACAGGCTTCAGGAATTATGTAATAACAATATAATTTATTGTTAGCCGCCCAAATATACAAAACGCACATTAAACAAAACCAAACTTCCACTAATATCAGTATGTGTGGGAACACAGGCGTAGTCAGGGCTGGAGAGGTGGAATGGTCAGGCAGGCCTTATGGTTCTGTCAGCAGTCGACTGGCGGTAGCCTCTAGCAACCCACTGGCCGAAGTCCCTCAGGGCGTGGAGTCTAAGCCTCAGTCTGCTGGTTCACCAGAGCCCCTGATGGTGGGGATGGACTTGAAGCAGCCACCAGCTGTGGTAGAGGCAGGTGCCAATGGCGTAGAACAGGTAAGAGCCAGATGTGAAGAGGTATGCGTGGTCAGACAGGCTGGGTCGGTAACAGCGGAGTAGACAGTACAGAGCGGCAGGCAAAGAATAACAGGTCACAGGCCAGGTTCGATAACGGGAGGTCAGGCAATGGGAGTAGGCAGAGAATGGTCAGGACGAGCCAGGGGTCAGAGCAAGAGAGGACAGCAGTATCAGGATCAGGCTGGGTTGGCAACAAGGCAATCAGGAGTACAGGACAATCAGGAAAAAGATACAGGGGCTCACGGGACAACACCAAGGCACTGATTGCAGGCCAGCACCAGTACTGCAGCCCACACAGCAGGTGAGCCCATTCCTGGCACACCCGCTGGCAAGCACCGGTACTGCAGCCCACACGGCAGGTGAGCCCATTCCTGACAGTACCCCCCCTCAGGACGCTCCAAACAGTCCTTAATGGCAAATATGTTGCACCGCCCGGGTCAGGTAACTGGCTGGATATCCCTCTGCCGGAGTCAAGCGACTGGTTGGGTTTCCTGCTGGTAGACCTATCTTTTTGTAGGAGACCACAGGAAGGCAGGTTGCTGGACACAGGATTTCCAGAAGCAGGCTGGGAATCAGGGGCTGGCACATCAGGCTGGGCAGCGAGCAGAGACACATCTGGCTCTGCAGGGAGCAGAGGCACATCGGGCCGGGCAGTGAGCAGAGGCACATCGGGCTGGGCAGGGAGCAGAGGCACATCGGGCTGGGCAGCGAGCAGAGGCACATCGGGCTGGGTGGCAGGCAACGGGTCATCAGGCTGGGCGGCAGGCCCCGGGTCATCGGGCTGGGTGCCAGGCATGGGTCATCGGGCTGGGTGCCAGGCACCGGGTCATGGGGCTGGGCGGCAGGCACCGGGTCATGGGGCTGGGCAGCAGGCACCGGGTCATGGGGCTGGGCAGCAGGCACCGGGTCATCAGGCTGAGTGGTAGTTATCGGTTCCTCAAGCTGGATAACAGACACCGGGGCATCAGGCTGGATAACAGACACCGGGGCATCAGACTGGATAGCATCATCAGGCTGGATAGGCTCATCAGGCTGGGTAGGATCATCAGGCTGGGTAGGATCATAAGGCTGGGTAGCAGACACTGGGTCATCAGGCATCAGGGCATCAGGCTGAACAGCGGGCACTGAGGCATTAGGTTGGACACTGGGCACCGAGGCATCAAGCTCGACAGCGGGCACCGGGTCATCTGGCAGGACAGCGGGCACCGGGTCATCTTGCAGGACTTTTAAAGGCTCGGGAACCCTTTACAGGTGTTATGGCTTAATTAGCTGATTAGAGTGGGACACTTTGAGCCTAGAATATTGCACCTTTTCACAATATTCTAATTTTCTGAGATTGTGGATTTGGGGTGTTCATGAGCTGTAAGCCATAATCATCACAATTATGACAAATCACGGCTTGAACTATCTTGCTTTGCATGTAATGAGTCTATCTCATATATTAGTTTCACCTTTTAAGTTGCATTACTGAAATAAATACCGTATTTGCCGGCGTATAAGACGACTGGGCGTATAAGACGACCCCCTACTTTTCCTGTTAAAATATAGGGTTTGGGCTATACTCGCCATTTAAGACTACCCCTCTTCCAACGCACCAAAAACTAACCAAAAATTAAAAAACATCAGATTTGATTTCAATATGGTATGGTATTCCAATGATGGGGCACGCTTCCTCACTCTGAAACCAATGATGGGGCACTATTCCTCCCACTGACACCAATGATGGGGCACTATTCCTCCCATTGACACCAATGATGGTGCCCCATCATTAGTGTCAGTGTGTGAGGAATAGTGTCCCATCATTAGTGTCAGTGGGAGGAATAGTGCCCCATCATTGGTGTCCGTGGGAGGAATAGTGCCCCATCATTGGTGTCAGTGGGAGGAATAGTGCCCCATCATTGGTGTCAGAGCAACGAATCGTGCCCCATCATTGGTGTCAGTGGCAGGAATAGCATTCCATCATTGGTGTCCGTGGGAGGAATAGCGCCCCATCATTGGTGTCAGAGCAACGAATCGTGCCCCATCATTGGTGTCAGAGCAACGAATCGTGCCCCATCATTGGTGTCAGTGGCAGGAATAGCACCCCATCATTGGTATCAGTGGGAAGAATCGTGCCCCATCATTGGTGTCAGTGGGAGGAATAGCGCCCCATCATTGGTGTCAGTGGGAGGAATAGTGCCCCATCATTGGTGTCAGTGGGAGGAATAGTGTCCCAACATTGGTGTCAGTGGGAGGAATAGTGCCCCATCATTGGTGTCAGTGGGAGGAATAGTGTCCCAACATTGGTGTCAGTGGGAGGAATAGTACTCCGTCAGTGGGGAGAGGAATAATGCCCCATTATTGTTGTCAGTGGGGGGGAGGAATAGTGCCCCATCGTTGGTGTCAGTGGGAGGAATAGTGCCCCATCATTGGTGTCAGTGGGAGGAATAGTGCCCCATCATTGGTGTCAGTGGGAGGAATAATGCCCCATCATTAGTATCAGTGACACCAATGATGGGGCACTATTCCTCCCACTGACACCAATCACACTTGCTGACTCCTGTTCTAGGTACTGCTGCAGCCAGCATATGTTGTTGCAGCAGCACCTCTGCACTGCACACTTACCCTCACTAGATTTTCGTGGGTCCGCACGGCTCCGCCTCCTCGCCCGTGATTGGCCGCCTGTGTGCCTTTCCTGAGCTACAGTTCTGGCGGACAATCACCGGTGAGGGGCACCGCGCCGCCCCCCTAAAAAGTGCTCCCTGACGTGTACCGGCGTATAAGACGACCCCCGACTTTTGAGAAGATTTTCAAGGGTCAAAAAGTCGTCTTATACGCTGGCAAATACGGTATATATATATATATATATAAAATATATACACAGTAACTCACAGAAGTGAGTACACCCCTCACATTTTTGTAAATATTTTATTATATCTTTTCATGTGACAACACTGAAGAGGTGACATTGTGTGTAAAGTAGTGAGTGTACAGCTTGTATAACAGTGTAAATTTGATGCCCCCTCAAAATAACTCAGCACACAGCCATTAATATCTAAACCACTGGCAACAAAAGTGAGTACATCCCTAAGTGATAATGTCCAAATTGGGCCCAATTAGCCATTTTCCCTCCCAGATGTCATGTGACTCATTAGTGTTACAAGGTCTCAGGTGTGAATGGGGAGCAGGTGTGTTAAATTTGGTGTTATTTGTGTTGTTAAATTTGGTGTTACTCTCTCATACTGGTCACTGGAAGTTCAACATTGCACCTCATGGCAAAGAACTCTCTGAAGATCTGAAAAAAAGAATTGTTGCTCTACATAAAGATGGCCTAGGCTATAAGAAGATTGCCAAGACCCTGAAACTGAGCTGCAGCACAGTGGCCAATACCATACAGTTGTTTAACAGGACAAGTTCTACTCAGAACAGGCCTCGCCATGGTCGACCAAAGAGGTTAAGTGCACATGCTCAGCGTCATATCCAGAGGTTGTCTTTGGGAAATAGACATATGAGTGCTGGCAGCATTGCTGTAGAGGTTGAAGTGCTCAGACCATACACCGCACAGTGCATCAAATTGGTCTGCATGGCTGTTGTCCCAGAAGAAAGCCTCTTCTAAAGATGATGCACAAGTAAGCCCGCAAACAGTTTGCAGAAGACAAGCAGACTAAGGACATGGATTACTGGAACCATGTCCTGTAGTCTGATGGGACCGAGATAAAATTATTTGGTTTAGATGGTGTCAAGCGTGTGTGGCAGCAACCAGGTGAGGAGTAAAAAGACAAGTGTGTCTTGCCTACAGTCAAGCATGGTGGTGGGAGTGTCATGGTCTGGGGCTGCATGAGTGCTGCCAGCACTGGGAAGTTTATTGAGGGAATCATGAATGCCAACATGTACTGTGACATACTGAAGCAGAGCATGATACCCTCCCTTTGGAGATTGGGCCGTATTCCAACATGAGAACAATCCCAAACACACCTCCAAGATGACCACTGCCTTGAGGGTAAAGTTGATGGACTGGCCAAGCATGTCTCTAGACCTAAACCCTATTAAGTATATGTGGGGCATCCTCAAATGGAAGGTGGAGGAGAGCAAGGTCTCTAACATCCACCAGCTCTGTGATGTCATCATGGAGGAGTGGAAGAGGACTTCAGTGGCAACCTGTGAAGCTCTGGTGAACTTCATGCCCAAGAGGGTTAAGGCAGTGCTGGAAAATAATGGTGGCCACACAAAATATTGACACTTTGGGCCCAATTTGGACATTTAGGGGTGTACTCACTTTTGTTGCCAGAGGTTTAGACATTAATGGCTGTGTGCTGAGTTATTTTAAGGGGACAGCAAATTTACACTGTTATACAAGTTGTACACTCGCTACTTTACATTGTAGCAAAGTGTAATTTCTTGAGTGTTGTCACGTGAAAAGATATAACAAAATACTTACAAAAATGTGAGGAGTGTACTCACTTCTGGGAGATACTGTATACACACACACACATACACACACATACTATATTGCCAAAAGTATTGGGGCGCCTGCCTTTACACGCACATGAACTTTAATGGCACCCCAGTCTTAATCCATAGGGTTCAGTATTGAGTTGGCCCACCCGTTGCAGCTATAACAGCTTCAACTCTTCTGGAAAGGCTGTCCACAAGGTTTAGGAGTGTGTCTGTGGGAATGTTTGGCCATTCTCCAGAAGAGCATTTGTGAGGTCCGGCACTGATGTCTAACGAGAACGTGTGGCTCACAGTCTTCACTCTAATTCATCCCAAAGGTGTCTTATCGGGTTGAGGTCAGGACACTGTGCAGGCCAGTCAAGTTCCTCCACCCCAAACTCGCTCATCCATGTCATTATGGAACAGGAAGGGGCCATCCCCAAACTGTTCCCACAAAGTTGGGAGCATGAAATTATCCAAAATGTCTGATGCCTTAGTTTCAGTGCAGGGAACTACTAAGAGGCAAAGCCCAATCCCTGAAAAACAACCCCACACCATAATCCCCCTCCACCAAACTTTACACTTGTCACTATGCAGTCAGGCAAGTACCATTCTCTTGGCAACCGCCAAACCCAGACATGTCTATTGGATTGCCAGACAGAGAAGTGTGATTCATTGCTCCAGAGAACACATCTCCACTGCTCTAGAATCCAGTGGCAGCATGCTTTACACCACTGCACCCAACGCTTTACATTGCACTTTATTGATGTAAGGCTTGGATGCAGCTGCTCGGCCATGAAAATCCATTCCATGAAGCTCTCTGCTGTTGTGCTAATCTGAAGACCACGTGAAGTTTGGAGGCCTTTAACTATTGACACTGCAGATTTCTGCACACTGCGCAATTCAGTATGCACTGACCCCTTTCAGAGTTCCAGAACTCATGCTGCATTAAAGAATTGTAAGCTTTCGATGTTATGCCTCCTTAGGGATCTTGCCAGCAGGGAGCACAGTTTTTGGACCCCACTGATGGCGTACTCAGTCGGTCTCCTCTACTGATGGCAACAAGGTACCTATTCATCTTTTAGAACCCAGCAGTGGGGCATGGCGGAATATCTGGAGGTCGCTCCTTAGAGCAGGGGAACTGTCACAACCTGGTTCACCTGCTGGTGGCACGGTGGATGTTTGGACCTCCTTTCCCAGTTTTGTTCCCCCCCCACTTCCCATCTGTTCCCCTAGTTTTCCCCTGCCTTGCATGTTTCATATATATATATATATATATATATATATATATATAGATAGCGTATTTTCTTAGTTGTTTAGGTTTCTGCAGTTTGGCATTTAGTTTTGATTTTCATGCATTCTCATGTTCACTGCTTGCCTATGTCTTTTTATGTTAAGGATAAAACTGAATTAAGTTACATTGTAAATTTAAAATGATATATTTTGTAAAAGTGGAAATCTAACGTAGTTAACATTGTAAAGAAAAGTAAAACACAAAAAACTCTTACCCCCTTAACTATTTATTGTTATAATAGTATGAAACACCTACAATTATTTTTAAATCTATATACTGTACAGATAAATGTGTGCATTGCAAAAAGGTGCATAAATTTATACCAATGCATTAAAATAATGAGTATACGCTCGTGTATGTGCGTAGCTATGCTATGTTTGTATGAAGATGTTTTGTTTGTTTTTGTATTTTGTTTAAACATTTTTATCTTTTATAACATTCTTCTTTTTCACTTCATAGTTACTGTCACTGGCATGGAGAATTCAGGATCTGTATAGACCCCCCAATGCATCCTCTGTGTACTGGAGAAGAAGAATGCAAGCACAATATTCCAAACACATGTTCCTGATTGTGACTGTAAATGTATATGGGTGCTACAGCGATCACTGGCTGGGAACTGAAAACATTCAAAAGGAGAAATGTCATTAGCACGCCAAGGATCACCTTTACAACTATGATGTGATTGTTTGAATACAGCTTTGGACCAGTTCTGGAGATCCTCGGTGTGTTGATAACATTTCTTGCTTTGGAGAAGCAGAATGGGGATACAGACTCCCAGATTTTCTTATACTATAGCACCTGTTACTGCAGTGGCACTAAATCCATAAATGCCCAGCACTTGCAGGAGGTTGGTAAGCATAACACTGATGTTTAACAATCTCTCTGTTGGTCACATAGAACACAGAAGTAAGTGATGAGAGCATCAATAGCAAAGGATGCCAGTCTCCCCACTGGAAGTATAAGGGAAAGAAGCACATATTTCTTTCTTGTAGAAGCAATGTTATAGCTCTGCAGCCAACCAAGTTTCATATACTCAGAGCTGAGGGGACAGAGAGTAAAATATGCCAGCCATGTGTTTGTTGTAACCCTTTGAATGCCAAGAAGTATTTCACGAGTCATTGGCTACCTACAGTAGGGTGCAGACATTTTTGTGGTACATGTCCTTGGCAGCCTGATTAAATAAAATGTAGGTAACTCCTTTACATGACTACTAATGTAACCATAGGTGTTAGAAAATTGTTTTATAGAAAGACAAATTGGGCAACAATATGGATGTCTGTAATGTGAAATTTCTATATCATATATCTGTTTAATGATGCCACTGGAAAAAAGATCAATTGTCCAGTTTGTAAATATTTGACTAGTCCTTACTTGTTCACCCCATCATACAACAATAAATAATGAAGTAGTTGAGCTAGATTCTCTGTTTATCTAAATCTACCCCTGTTTTACATTTAATGGCATTTTCCTATGCTAATCTTATATAGTGTATGTTTTCATAGATTTTTTTTTTTTGCAGTTAAAAAAAAACTCTGATCCGGCTAGAGTCCTGTGTGTGGTTAGAGACCATGTTTAAGTTTGGCTGGCTCAGTTTCAGTTTTACTGATTTGAACAGAAGGCTCAAAAACTGGAGATATTCCCAAACTTCTCAGTATCTGGATAGACGCCAACTGAGTGCAGCTGCAGTAGTGAACAATTTGCTCTAAACTCCTCCGCAGCGTTATTGCTAGACATCACTAAATTATTTGAAAGAATAGGCTAGCTCCATATGCAGATCAATTAGTGCCACCAAGAATATTTAGGATGACGACAAAACTGTTGTTCAGCTTGATGTACAAAAGGACAAAAACAGATGTGATTTGAACCTGGTGAAACATAACAAGAAGTTTTGGACATTCTGGAAATAGGAAGTCCTATTAGGCTGTAATTTGAAGGAAAATTTCAATAATGTTAGTATGCACTAGTCATTCAGTAAGGAAACAGATTTGATTTTTTATACCTTTCTATACAAAGTCTTAGCTGCTCTATTTGCTTTGTGTCACTTTGCACACATTAGGATTCAGATCATTGTCTGCTTAACCTTTCCCGAATATTGATAAGATATGAAGCAGTTTCTCTGATGACTGCCATAAGTAAACATGTATTTTCCTGACTGTCTTGTAAGTCGATTATCTGTCAGCCACACATTAACACAGCTGAGAAAATTTCTATGCAGAAAGTAATCAAACCTTATAGCAGCATCTCCATATGTTGCTTTTATTTTTAAGCACTTATAATATGGGCAATCCATCATAATGGGTAGACTGCATTCAAAGAATATTGAAAAAAAATATTCCTGGATAAAAGCCTTGTGACAATGTCAAATGATTAAGTGCAGATTTTTGTTCTGTTCTAACTAATTATAATGATGACATTCCTCAGTATAAACTGTGTCTTACAATGCATGTGGCTTGTATTGCTTGATCTAGAGATGCCCACAATCATAAAACTGCAGTAACACTCTAGGAAATAATCCAACCCATAAAATGTCCTAAACTATTACACAAAACAACATTTATTGTTTGCATCATGGAACCGGAAGTAACAGGGTCACAAAAGATGTGTTCTCAAAACCAAAAATCCCAGTAGTTTCTGACACTGCAGATTCCTTTAAATTCTAAGGTTCTCAATAGGTGAAAAGATTGTGACTTAAGATACTAACATCTATGCATTATTTTCTAGTCTTTAATTTAAAGCTATGCTTCAGCCAAGGATCCCAAGCAATTCCTCCCACCACCCTTTAACTAATCACTTTACAATTAAAAATCAAGATCTACAGTATATGCCCTTTTTCCTTATTTAAATTTGTGGCCGCATAAAGATTGTTGTCTTGAATCTTGTATCTTACAGAGTGTGAGGAACAGTCCTTTTTTGGGGTGTCCACATTGCTGCTTCTGTGAAGAACACTTCCTAATTGATTCCCAGCTTTAGGGTCTTCTTAGGCCCAAGAAGGCTGCATCAGTGTGATGATGTCACTAACCACGGACTGCAGTACTTCACTCTCCAGAAGGGACACCTACCAATTATTTTAGGTAAGTAAAAAGCATTTTATGAGTATTTTTTTAACATTGCTGAATGATGAGAAGCAAGATGGTTTACTGGATGTATTAGGGAGGCTCAACAGCCCAAAGATCACCTTTAGGCTAGGTTGTGTTTGATCCATTTCTGCAATGCATTTTGCATTGCGTTTTGCACTTGCATTTTTTACGTGTTTTTGATGCATTTTGATTTTTTTTTTCTTGTTGCTAGGCAGATTAAAAATGCAAAACACATCAAAAATGCATAGAAAAACACACTACATTTTTTTCTGCAGCATTTCCATCGAAGTCTATAGAACCAAAAACTCAACTTTTTGAGTTAAAAAGAGTCCCTGACCCTTTCCAAAAAAATGCACCTGGTGAAAATGCGGAGATGTGAACGTGTCCCATAGGAAGTCATGTCAAATGGACTGTAGTGCGTTTCTGCAAAACGCTGCGGAAAATGCTTATGTGTGAACCTAGGGTTAATGACATGTATGGGAGCACCAGATAAGGCTTAATTAATCTGAAACAACAACATTGGCTGACTGATAACAATCATACCACCTCACCAAAAGTGACAGAAAACAAACATCATAATCATATAAAGCTTATCATGCTACATTCAATTCTTGACCAACACAGAATGAATAATATCAAACTATTTTTAAGCCTTGTACATACTTCTTCTTTTTTCCCATTTAGAGGCAAAATACCTAAGCATGTCAATTAAATTCATATATTTATACCCAGAAAAATACACACTATATGAAAACATTCTCCTATCACTTTCCTGTTTCACATTGACACAACACCATTGGGGTCTATGTAATATATAAAATAATTGATTTATTTCTACTTTCTACTAGTTTTTCAGTTATTTTTATGTATCAGCAAGGGACCATGTTCTAGCTTAGTGTAAACTGACTCGTTATTCCCTAGCCCAGAAAACAGGAAATACCTCACTCTTAATGGTCTTCTTGCACCTTGAATCTCATTATTGTTATCTTGTTGAGCCCTTGATTAAAAATGAATAAACATTGACAGGAATATGCATGGATGTGCTTATCCCAGTCTAGGTAACCACCAACCCCACTGATCTGCCCCATTCTTTTTATTCCAAACCTAATGAGCTCAGGAAAATATCACCATACTCATGCATATATGCACTCCATGAAATGTTAAGATATGTCAGGCTTTTCTTTGCAGAAACATTTATATTTTACTTCTGCGAAGGACCCAGACAGTATTTTGTTTTTTGTGCAATGTAAAACCCTATATGCTGATTTAATTAACAGGGCAAATGAACAGCGCAAAATTTAGTAATTGATGGCAACCAAACCAAAAAAACATTTGTACTGTCTTAAATAAGTTTAATTTTGATTGGCTTTCACTAGTGACTGCACTCACAGTTTTTATCTTTATATTTTAGTTTTTAAAATGTATGTAAATTAGATTGTATTGCCACACACATTATGAACATATTTTAGTCTATTATTGAATGTTTCTATATATCCTTGAATGTACAATTTAAAAGTGAAGATATAAAAAAAATTGTCAATTCAAAATGACCATCTTTTTATGTGATAGCATTGCTGTTTAGTTATTATTTTCTGTTTGCAGGTCTTTTAAGTTAAAATTCAGCATTAGCTGAAAACACCAGTTTTGACTATTTTGATATCATAGGGCAATGAATTGGCACAAATGAACAAAAAGGTGTGATGTACAATGATCCAACTAACCTTTTTTTCTGTCAGTTCATAAAGCTGTAATAACTCTCTTAAACCCTGAGGAATGCTTTTGCTTTTAAAATGATTAAATTAAATTGTAAGTGTTCTTTCTGACAGAACATAAAGTTTTAAAGGTTGTCATATTCAGGGTCAGATTTATGAAAAGACACAGCAGTCTTAGGCCTTTTGAGGGCAAATGCTAGAGTCCATCATATACAGTTATCAAACACATATTTTTGCCAGTATTGCTGACACTACAGTCTTCTCATAAAAGTGTATTTAGACATTGTTACAAAGCAAGGTTACTATTAGTAAAATAAGAAAATGTTCTTTGAATGATTTTAGAGAGGTGGTTTTTTTGGGCACCTGTAGCATGCCCCCATCAGCAGGTTCGTAAGCATGATTGTACTTTGTGGATATCTTTATAATATGGCAGTTATAATAGGTCAGAAACTACATTTCACAGCTCATGGTTCCCTTCCTTTCAGCTTCAATGTTGACTTCTACTTATGAGAAGCCTTTCTTAAACCAGTAGTGAAAGTCAAATGCTCCCAGGGACCAACTGCACATTAAGAGCATCAAGAAGACAAGGTTGTACAGCTTGGAACCAGAGAAGAGGGACCTAGATACTCCATACCATAGCAGTGCTGGTCCATAGACAAGCCAATCACCCCAATCCTAGTGCCCAGTTTCTCCACATTCATAGGAAAATCACTACTTCATTGAAAAGAAAGGTAGTTCCAGACTGATTATTTTTTATGCATACCAAGAAAGTTTACTATTCTTCAATTATATTCCACAACAATTTTCTGTAACAATAGCTCCTCATCTCAAGCAATCACAAATTGTTTGGTCCTTCCATTAGGTTTTAGCAAATTCTAGTGCCAACAGACTTATGTCCCTTCTGGCTTAGTATTATTGTTAAAGTTCCAGTTTTGCTGGTTAGCTCCCCAATGGAGAGAGGCCCAGCATCTACCAAAGAGGAAGAGCCAAGGTTTGGTACCTCCCATAGTTGCTTTCTCCTTTTTTTTTTTTTAGAATTTTGGATCTCCCTTCCCACAAGGTAGCGATTACCTTCTCCTTCTCATAACTTCTTAAGCAGCCTATAGATTATACAATATTATTTCCTTCCACCACAGGTGGTTACCTAAAACCCCCTTGGCAAGGTAATTATCACTCTGTTTTACCACCCTCTCTCCAAAAAAACCCCAAAAAACTAACATTGATCCCTGTTTATGGAACCGTGCAGAGGTCTGTGCATATGCCATTTCCCCACACATATTTATTTATTATTTATTTCAGGTACTTATATAGCGCTGTCAAATATTGTACAATCACATCAGTCCCTAACCCTCAAGGAGCATACAATCTAAGGTCCCTAACTCACATCCATACATACATATATTAGGGCCAATTTAGACAAGAGCCAATTAACCTACCAGCATGTCTTTGGAGTGTGGGAGGAAACCGGAGTACCCGGAGGAAACCCATGCAGGCACAGGGAGAACATGCAAACTCCAGGCAGGTGGTGCCGTGGTCAGGATTTGAACCAACGGCCCTAGTACTGCCAGTACTAACCATTTAGCCACTGTGCTGCCATATAAAAACATATTGCAGGATTTATATCAGCATTCTGGCAGACCCCCTGCAGCATGTCTTCTCATGCATGACACCTCTGAATTGGCTTTTTGGATGCTGCATCACACATCCCACTTTGTGAGATGTCTTGCATATGTAGACATGCCATGAGGGTGTCTGCCAGAGTAATGACAGAGACCCTGCACAAGCTGGCAGTCTGTAATGTCATCTTGGCCTAGACCAAGATTTAAAAGCAAAAAAGAAAATGTTTTACTTTTTAAATATTTTTTTTGTAAATAATGGAGAAGACAGGAGAGAAGAACTTATCATTGTGTGTCTATAGGACCCAGTAATAGAAATCCTGCTGTGAGCACATTTTTTATATCCACTGTATGTCAAAGATGAGAGTGATTTTTAACCACTTCCTGTCCGGACACTTTTACCCCCTTCCTGTCCAGGGCAATTTTCAGCTTTCAGCGCTATCACACTTTTAATGACAATTGCGCGGTCATGCAATACTGTACCCATATGAATTTTTTACCATTTTTTTGAGACAGATAAAGCTTTATTTTGGTGGTATTTATTTACCGCTGGGATTTGTATTTTTTTTGCTATGTAAATGAGAAAGTCCAAAAATTTTGAAAAAAAGGGTTTTTCTTATACAGTTTTGCAAATAAAAAACCTTTCATAAATCTTGACCAAAATGTATTCCGTTATATTTTTAGTAAAAAAAAAAATAAGCCAAATTAGTTTATAACCAAAAATTATCATTTTTGAAATTTTTTTTACAATTTTATTTTATTTTTTTATATTATTATTTATGTTTTTTTTTGTTTTTGTTTTTTTTTTACATACTGTCACCCTAGCAGTACAGTGTCACCATGGTGACACTGTACTACTTGTGGGGGGTGATGAAGATTTTTTTTTTTTTTTGCAGTGATTGCTCTTACACCCATATAGAATGTAAAAGCAATCATTTCTCTTTCTCTCTGTCTGCATTCTTGCAGCTATTGAGAAATACTGAGTGAGCTGTGATTGGTCACACCTTGTCACATGGTACAAGGCTGTTGCGAATAGCCTTGTACCATGTGACTTCTATGATCATTCACAGATTTCACACGTAGTAAGCAATGATGTCACAAGTGACATCTTGCTTACTACTTTGCATGTGATCACTGATTGGCCAATCAGTGATCACATGATCGGGACCTCGTACAGAGGTCCGGCCCAACGATCGGTGTTTAACTGTGTCCGGAGCGCGCACAGCTAGAAAAGGTGGGTGCTGTTTATGAACGGCAACCCGCCCCTGGAGTGCCGCCGCCCTGCCGTTTATAAACAGCAGGCGGACGGCAAGTGGTTAAATAAGTCTACACAGCCCTGTTAAAATGTCAGGTTTCTGCGATGTAAAAAAATTAGACAAAGATAAATCATTTTAGATCTTTTTCCACCTTTAATGTAACCTATAAACAGTACAACTCAATTGAACAACAAACTGAAATCTTTTAGGTGGAGGGAAGTAAACATAAAAATGTAAAATAATATGGTTGCACACCCTCCTATAACTGGGTATGTAGCTGAGTTCAGAATTAATCAATCACATTCAAAATCATGTTAAATAGGAGTCAGTGCACACCTGCCATCATTTAAAATATCTGTTGATCCTGGTTACTGGCAAGATCAACAGATATTTGTATTCAAAATCAATTTATATTAAAAAAAAGGCACAAATCACTATATAGAATTGTATTAGAGAGATTATATGTTTAGTGTCACTTTAAATACTTACCAAAGATATCTCTCAAATAAAATGATCATGTATAACAGGCATCTTTAAGGTTAGGTTCAAACCTATGCAGTTTGCTTTTGATCAGTTTCTGCAGTGCTTTTTGCTGTGTGTTTTTAATTTTTGCACATGCATTCTTGACACATTTTTTGATGCATTTTTATGGGTATTTTTTTTTTTACAACTTGTTGCTGGGCAGATTAAAAATTACAAACACATCAAAAACCTGCTACATGCATTTCTGCACCATCCCCCATTGAAGTCTATTGAACCAAAATGCACTGTTTTGCATTTAAAAAAGTCCTGACCCTTTCCAAAAATCGCACCTGTTGAAAACGTGGAGATGTGAACTTCACCCATAGGAAATCATGTTAAATGGACTGTAGTGCATTTCTGCATAGCACAAAATGCTTAGGTGTGAGCCTAGCCTAACAATTCTTTAAGGGACCCTGTTTGGGGATTAACAAAATGACACTGGCTCTACCCTGGAAATAAAGTATAGGTTTGCTAAACCATCAGAGCTGTGACGTTCTTTTTTCACTTCTCTGGCTTTCACACAGCAGGTCCCTCTGCTGGCCTCTGTGGTTCCTCCTAATGACCCCCTGCCACAGTGATGTAGGGTTGATGGGAGATACCACAGTAGCCAGCAGGGGACACTCTTTTTCACACACCTGGACATGTGCAATGGTTTCAGGCCTGGGAGCTCTGCTAGAGATTGACTTTTTAGCAAACAGGTCGATGGACAGGTATATATGAAGCTGCTTTCTTTTCAGAGTAGTGCTTGTTTTACCCCATTACTGGGTCACTTTAAGTTTCATAAATGTTCCCTCTGTTTTAAAAAAGACAGAAAAAAACTCAATATTATAAGAGAATAATTCATTTTACCAAAGATGCATGTAACATGGATCAATTTTAGTGACTTGCCCTACCAGGGATATGTACAGGGCTTGGGGTTTGTAGGTCAGCTACCATGCAAATAAATGGTAGAGGGTTTAGGAAGGCAGAACTACTGTACATCTCTGTTAATCTACAAGATACTATCCAGATGGATACCATATGGTACCATATTTGCTGTCATTGAAAAAAATTCCCTATAGGCCATAACCTCCTTAGTGCTACACTAGTGCCTCTCCAGCTGCTGACAACAACACTCATCTCTCTCCTGGTCTCCTTAGGAAGGAAACTACCAATTCCCCTCAGACAAGATCACCAGATCTGGTCAACTTCTTCTCCAAACTTTCTTTTCTTCACTGTTTCTTCTTATACAATGATAAACTCTACATGCTGGGTCTATCTTGAGGCTTTGGCAAATCTTTACCCTTGTAATTGATCACACTTTTCAAAGAAGTCATGGTTATAGGGTATGCACTACACAGTTCATACAACTTTAAGGTCTCAAGCACATTGGCACTTTGAGGCTTAAAATCTGCTCCAGCATTAAATCCCAGTATGTTTTCCAATGCAGTTTATACCAATGCTATTATGCATCAATGTAATTACACACATGCACGAATACCCTGAGTGCAGGATAATATTGGAGAGTATGTCACACATGCATATGAGAGTTTTCATCGAAGCATAAAAGCATCAGCATATACAGTACTTAGGTATGACTGCATTCAGCCTTTGCACAGAGCAGCCCTAATCTTAATCTTCTTGAGTCCCCCGTCCCACCTGCGCTCCTGGCTCCTGCCTCCTGCTGAGTACCTCCATAGAAGCAGCTTGCTTTGGGGGTACTCAAGCAGGCTCGCTCCCTATTCCCTGCTCTGTGTGTCCTTTCACACACAAAGCAAGGTTCAACCCCGTACACTCTTTCTCCCCATTGGCTCACTGGCTGTGATTGACAGTAGCATGAGCTATCTCAGCCAATGAGGATGGAGAGTCCTAGGAGAGCTGCTGCTCTTGTGCACATTGCTAGATCCAGAGTAAAGTGGTTTTAAAGGTTTAACTTGTTTATAACTTTTTTTGGAGGTACAACTTCACAGTTCTCATGTCACAAACAATGGCAATAACTGAAACATTTTCTCTTTAGACCTTTCATGCCACACTAAGTACCGTATTTTTCGCTCCCTAAGATGCACTTTTTTCCCCCCAAAAAAGGGGGGAAAATGTCAGTGCGTCTTATGGAGCGAATGTAAAGCAGCCGGTCCGGTATTTCTGCCGCCACCATGTCAGAATATCGGGCCGGCCGCTCAGCTCTTCTCTCCTGCAGGACCTTACCTGTTCCTCGCTCCAGCGCTGCTGTCTTCCCGCGGCGGCTTCTGTGACAACCGAGGGCCCACTGCGCATGCGCGAGAAGCACTGCGCTTTGTGAATGGTCCAGTGTGTTCTGGGACACATGACAGGTCCCAGAAGGCTCCGGGCCATTCACAAAGCACAGCGGGCACCCGGCTGTCACAGAAGCCGCCGCGGGAAGAAGGAGGGACAATTCCGCGGAAGTGGGAGAGGGTACCTGTCAAATTCAGGTACCCATTCCCCCTCCCTCCCTAAAGGTCCGCAGTCTCTGGTAATCTCCTTTACTGTCTGCAGTCTCTGGTCATTCCCTGTACTATGTCCGCAGTCTCTGGTCATTCCCTGTACTATGTCCGCAGTTTCTGGTCATTCCCTGTACTATGTCCGCAGTCTCTGGTCATCTGTACTATGTCCACAGTCTCTGGTCATCTCCTGTACTGTGTCCGCAGTCTCTGGTCATCTGTACTATGTCCGCAGTCTCTGGTCATTCCCTGTACTATGTCCGCAGTCTCTGGTCATCTCCTGTACTATGTCCGCAGTCTCTGGTCATTCCCTGTACTATGTCCGCAGTCTCTGGTCATTCCCTGTACTATGTCCGCAGTCTCTGGTCATTCCCTGTACTATGTCCGCAGTCTCTGGTCATCTCCTGTACTATGTCCGCAGTCTCTGGTCATCTCCTGTACTATGTCCGCAGTCTCTGGTCATCTCCTGTACTATGTCCGCAGTCTCTGGTCATTCCCTGTACTATGTCCTCAGTCTCTGGTCATTCCCTGTACTATGTCCGCAGTCTCTGGCCATCCCCTGTACTGTGTCCCCAGTCTCTAGTCATCCCCTGTACTATGTCCGCAGTCTCTGGTCATCCCCTGTACTGTGCAGTCCATTGGTTCAGAATATTTTTTTTCTTGTTTTTCTCCTCTAAAACCTAGGCGCATCTTATGGTCAGGTGCTTTCCTTCCAATATAGCAGAGAAAGAATAAGGGACTTTCAGGGTACTGGAGAGAAATCAGGAAGTATTTATAGTATAATAAGAAGTGATGATTTTTCTGTTAACGGTCATAAAATTGTACATAATTGAGCCCAATACCAGATTCACACATAATAAAACATCTTAGAAACTACATGCTAATATTCCCCATGTTGCCTGTCTATTATTGTGAATAAGGAGAACACCATCTTCTATAAGTACATTTATATTATAATTACAACTTTATTGGAGAGAGATGAGCAATCGACTTAACACATTTCATTGAATATTTCCAACTACTTCAGGAGATAGTGGTGGATAAACAATAGACATAATAAAAAGATTCATATGCAGTAATAAGAATATCAAGATTTATAAGGCAGGAATAGGGAGGTGGTGCTGTCAAGGACCACAGGAGAACAACAACCTTAAGGACCTGTATGTATAAAGGATATGTAATCCGCCCCGAATGGACAAGGCAAATAGACATCAGGAAGAAACAAAGTGAAAATGTGTGGAACGTATCCTGCAGGTGTTTGTGATCCGAGGCATAGCAAAGAGGTTGCGTTGCTCATTTCTCTCCAATAATTTTGTGATTAAAATGGACATTTAGAAGATGGTGTTCTCATTATTCAAAATAACAGACAAGCAACATGAGGGATATGAGCATGGTGGTGTAGTTCTTAAGATGTTTTATTATGTGTTAGTCTTGTTGTATCAGGTTTGATTATGTACAAGTTTATGTTCAAATAAAAATGATCAATTTTTATTATACTGTTTATGCTTTATGACTTCTCTCCGTTACTGTGAAAGTCCCTTTCTCTCCTATATATTGCTAGTACTTGGGATGTTGGGACCATTAGACACACTGAAAAACCCTAGGTTCATATATACCGTACTTTTCATGGTACTTACTTTCCTTCTTAGTTATAATTTCACAGAGGAGCCCACTTGAAAAATAGAGGGGAACACAGCCAACTGTGCCATATACCCTACATCTGTAGAATCTTTAGATCAAAAGGATGACCTCTCTGCTTAGGCTTCATAGAACTGCATCACCGCCCCCCACCCATTGATTCTTGTCTCGCTTCTTCTCCCTGGACCTCAATTAAATTTGCTCCCACAGTCTCTTTCCCCACTGGGGAAATCTACCAAGCAGAGAGAGAGAGAGAGAATCAGGTCACACAATGGACTCAATAATGAGATAAATATCATTCCCTTACTATCTTCGAAAAGATGTACTGTATATTACAGACATATCTAATGCCAATTGCAGGAAAGCAAACAGGGAAATGTTGTTAACAATAACAGTTACCTCTTTTTGACTATTGCAATAAGTTTTGCTTGCCTTCTTGGGAGTATACTGTTTTTAATCAGGCCAGACTTTCTATTACGATAGGGTTGCCGACTCATCCCTTTAACACTGAACACATTTTAATTACACAGGTTCTGTGGCTGATTAAGGTGGTAATTAAACGTGCCTTATATGCATTGAATTACCCTCTAAACCTGAACACATACTGTATTAATTACACAGGTTCTAAGGGATGAGGTGGCAACCCTATATTACAATAGTCTTGACAAAAGTAATAAAGCACAGTCACTTTGATGTACTTTTGGCAGGATCTGGATCATATAAATATGGTTACTGTAGCCCAAAGAGGGGAGAAATATCTCCCCCCATGCAGGACCCATCTCTGGTATATACACTATATTTTCAAAAATATTGGGACACCCCTCCAATCACCTCCATGGCCGCAGATGTTTAAAATCAAGCACCTAGGCATGCAGACTGCTTCTACAAACATTTGTAAAAGAATGGGTCACTCTCAGGAGCTCAGTGAATTCAAGCGTGGTACCGTAATAGGTTGCCACCTGTGCAATAAGTCCATCTGTGAAATTTCCTTGCTACTAAATATTCCACGGTCATCTGTTAGTGGTATTATAACAAAGTGGAAGTAACTGGGAACAACAGAAACTCAGCCATGAGTGGAGTCAGCGCATGCTGAAGCACACAGTGCACAGAAGATGCCAACTATCTGTAGAGTTAATAGCTAAAGACCTCCAAACATTGTGTGGCATTCAGATTAGCAGAACAGTGCGCAGAGAGCTTCATGAAATGGGTTTCCATGGCCGAGCAGCTGCATCCAAGCCTTACATCACCAAGTGCAATGCAAAGTGTTGGATGCAGTGATGTAAAGCACACCACCACTGAACTCTAGAGCATAGAGCAGTGGAGACGTGTGAAGAATCACACTTCTTTATCAGGCAATCTGATAGATGTGTCTGGGTTTGGCTGTTGCCAGCAGAACAGTACTTGCCTGACTACATTGTGTCAAGTTTAAAGTTTGGTGGAGGGGGGATTATGGTGTGGGGTTGTTTTTCAGGGGTTGGACTTGGCCCCTTAGTCCCAGTGAAGGGAACTCTTAAGGCGTCAGCATACCAAGACATTTTGGACAATTTTATGCTCCCAACATTATGGGAACAGTTTGGGGATGGCCCCTTCCTGTTCCAACATGACTGTGCACCAGTGCACAAAGACATGGAAGAGAGAGTTTGGGGTGGAGGAACTTGACTGGCCTGCATAGAGTCCTGACCTCAACCCGAAAGAACACCTTTGGGATGAATTAAAGCAGAGACTGCAAGCCAGGCCTTCTAGTCTGACATCAGTGCCTGACCGCACAAATGCACTTCTGGAAGAATGGTCAAACATTCCCATAGACACACTCCTAAACCTTGTGGACAGCCTTCCAAAAAGAGTTGAAGCTGTTATAGCTACAAAGGGTGGACCAACTCAATATTGAACTCTACGGACTAAGACTGGGATGCCATTAAAGTTTATGTGCGTGTAAAGGCAGGTCTCCCAATACTTTTGACAATATAGTGTGTGTGTATATTTATAAAATCTCACAGGATGCACATGTTTAGGTTGTGGTCCCTTTATGGAACATCAGATGGTTAATAGACCTGCAGGAAGGGTTTAAATACAGGAAACCCCCTCAGGTCACATAGTAGAGTAGTAGGAGTTTGTGTCAGGTGCTTGTGAGGAATGTAGTATTTCCAGGCCACACCTAAAAGCTCTAGCATTGTAACACATCTCCTGTAGTTAGAAGCCAGTTGTTGAGGTCCTGTTGAGTTATGCTGAGAATAAGCAGATTTGACTTTGTTATGCCAGCTTGGCCCAAACAAAAGTTGTTGTAAAGCTGGAATTGTACCTTAAGCTCCCTGTGACCAGTCTTAGGGTTGCTTCACACTAGGAATTGCACAGGAATGTACAGCACTTTCCTATGCAATTTGCATGAAGTTCAGTGCAGAGGGATTTGAGCCCAATCATTTTGAATGGGCTCAAATCGCACTGAATCACATGAAGAGTAGTTCATGCACTACTTTTAGAAACAGACTGCAACTGGATCACATGGTACTTTTGTACCATGCAATTCAGTGCGGGCAAAGGCACTGCATTTGCGACCTACATTTGAGGTATCGTTCAATTAACATTGACACCCGCTGCAGATTGCAACTGCAGTGCGTTTTGAACACCGTGTGGGAAAGGTGCATGGAACACGTTTCCAACCCTGCATTCTGGTGTAAATTATACATATTAACTGTCAATGACCAAACACTAGTGTATCAGTAGTAGACTGTTTTTGACCAGCCACACAAAGTATGTGCATGGACCCCTTAGAAACCAGTATTCACGTTTATGCAATAATCTTCTGTTTCAAGTGAATCTTAGAGTGATAAGCCCCAAATGAAGTGCATTAAAGTATGACTAAAAGTAGAACTTTATTTTTTAGTTTTGGATGGAGTGGAGAGGGATTAGAACACCTGTTAGGGTTTTTTTTATTGCTGTCTGTGCCCCTGTTAAGGAGATCCACCCTCTCTATTTGTTCTAATTACTGTTATCATTGAAAATATTGAAAAATGAAAGAAAATCCCACATTTTGGCTTTTCCCCAGAACAGTAATAGAGAGGAAACCTTTCAATGGGGTGATTAGTTCCTGCGACTCTGGTGGTAACCACAGATTCCTCCACTTTGGAGAGATTTCCTCTCACTTTCTGTTTTGGCTATGGGGTTGGAAAGGAAAGGAAATCTTTACAATAGGACACAGGTGGCAAAAAAGGTAAATGTAATGTGGTGAAGTTTCACATTTTTTAAGGAAAATTAGTGGAACTGTGTTTGCAAAGTGCACAGTCTATTTGCCTTTAGTAAATCAACCCCTGTGTGCAAATGCACATCTGGAACTGCCCAATGAATGTGTGGAATTGTGCTGGAAATAAGCCCAAATAAGAAATAAAGGTACAATTTGTTTTTACTAGTTTACCCTAGGTTCACACCTAACTGGTTTCCATAGCGGTTTTGTGTTTTGCAGAAACACACTACAGTCCATTTAACATGATTTTTTTCCTATGGGACACGTTCACATCGCTGCGTTTTCCCCTGTGCGTGTTTTGGAAAGGGTCAGGGACTTTTTTGAATGCAAAAAGTTGCGTTTTTGGTTCTATAGACTTCAATGGAAACACTGCAGAAAAGCACGTAGTGCAGCATTTTGCTTTTTAATCTGCCTAGCAACAAGAAAAAAAAAAGCAAAATGCATCAAAAACGCATGTGCAAAAAGCATTGCAAAAACAGATCAAACACAAACTGCATAGGTGTGAACCTAATCTTAATAAAGATACTAAGTAGAAATAGGGTGAAATTAGAAAAGTGATTTGATTTTGATTGATTTTGTTTAATAACAATGAGTATAAATCTTAGCTTGCAATGCCCTGCTAGTGATCGACAACCAGTTTATCAGGTAGAGGTGTACATTTAGGACCATTTGATGTGCTTTGAGATAACTAAATGTACACTTTTTGTGGTTTATTAGTTTTATGTCCTATGATTGTTGAATTTAGGGACTTGCATAGGAACAGTGAAAAAAAAAACCTGTGGTTTCCTATAACCAGCAAGATGATCTTTTTACCTTTTTCTAATTTTTAAATGAATAAAATAAAGTGTAATTGGGAGCTGGGGGTTACCACACACAATTTCTTGCACTGTTATTAGATACACAGCTTTCATAAAAGAAATAAAATGTTAATATATTACATATTTGTCATAATAAAACAGACAAGGACACACTGAAAAATTTCCAGATGCAGAGATAGTAAACTATGCACGTTAAGGAATTAAAATGTGAATCTCATACTGCTGCCTTACAAATATCTGCTTACATTTTATTAAATGAAATCAGCAACCAGCGTTTTATAGATTGTGTAATTTACTGTTCTCCCAATAAGATTTTATTGTGCTGTAAATGAGTAGCATTCTTCCACAGTAACTTTTATGATACATTTATTTAGGATAACAGCCACCAGGTGGCAGTAAGAAATACCTATTTAGTAAAATAGCTGACTTTATGAGGACAGCAGTTCAGAGGAAAAAAAAAAGCAAGAACACAACGGGCAAATTATATAGAAAAGGTACATGCAGACCTCTGTTCTGTTTTCTCTACAGTATATTCAATTCCAGGGGAATGACTAATACATAAGCAGCTAACGAAAAATATTAATTGTTGGAAAGCCGCATGTATGTTATATTAAAGCAAAGTTTAAAAGAGGACAACTGTTAGGGCAGTCATCAGAAAGGTTTCCGAATATTAGGTTACTTGCATTTGCTGCCTTTTTTTTGCAAGCTGTAGCATTACATAGTTTACAAAAACTGATGGCTCTATACGTAAATATAAGTGGGTGCTTGAAGTACATATCCTACCAAGAGAATGAAAGTTAAAGTAGATGTAAACTCTACCTAATTTTCAAACAATATTTATAAAGCATTGTGCATATTAAACAGATGTCATTATTAAAAAAGGAAAAAAAATAACTTTTTTCTTTTTTTTTTTGCTGCAGCTCAGTGCTGCTGATCTGCTGCAGCCTCTTTGCAGTCATTTCCTGTCTATTTTACTAAGACTACTCCAGAGATGGATGCATGGCATTTCTCTGGTTGGGTTTTCTGATACTGACAACAGTGGACCATGTCTGAAGACCACGCTTGTGTGATGTGTTTTTGAAATGGTAAACTGTAGTCTCCATCAGAAGCTCTGTGACAGGAACAATGCAGACACTCAGTAGGGAAACAGGGCAGAGTATTGTAATCTTATGACAGAAAGTTCCTGAACAACAACCTTAAAGTGATGCTAAAGGCCTTTTTTTGTTAAGAAAAATTAACAAACATGTCTATACTCACCTGCGGTGTGAAGTGGTTTTGCACAGTTCAATTTTGATCCTCCTCTTCTTGGGTCCCCCGCAGGCTCTCCTGGCCCTTCCCTCCTGCTGAGTGCCCCCACAGCAAGCAGCTTGCTATGGGGGCACCCACAGCTCCATGTGTCCATTGACACATGCCGCCTCATCACTGCCCACCAGTGCTACCTATCAGTGCCCATTAGTGCTGCCTATCAATGCAGCCTCATCAACACACATCAGTGAAGGAGAAAAATTACCCTTTTGCTAAATTTTATATTAGAACAAAGAAAACCTTTTTTTCACATTTTTCGCTATTTTTTGATTTATAGTGCAAAAAATAAAACCCCAGTGGTGATTAAATACCACCAAAAGAAATCTCTAATATGTGTAAAAGAAATGATAAAAATGTCATAGGGGTACAGTGTTTGAATTACCACGCAATTGTCATTCAAAGTGCGACAGCACTGAAAGCTGAAAACTGGCCTGTGCAGGAAGGGGGTAAAAGTGCCCAGTAGACAAGTGGTTAAAGATCAGTTATCTAAAATTGACTCTGATGAAGAAGGGAATCACCCCTCAAAACACGTTAGCCTTTTGGAAGGTCTTCTGGCACTTGGAATTTATTGAGAAGACCAGACGGTTCATTATGGAATTTGATGTGCCTTATTACTGAAGTTGTTTGTGAGTATACACCTGCTCTTTTAAGATTAATACAATCATCTCAAAGGTAATGTGCTAGGCTGGTGTGCCCTCTGTTTCTTGTTTTTGCAGAGATGGCTTAGAACCCCTCTCAGTTTTATTGTTGTCCCCCCATTAGGGAGATTCACCCTCTTTATTTGTCCTGTTTACCATTATCATTGAAAGTAAAAGTACAAAAAAATCCCAACTTTTGGGTTGTGCCCAAAAAAGTAATAGAGTGGAAATATTCTAACGGGGACACTAGTTCTGGTGACCCAGGAGTCCCAAGGGATTCCCTTAATCTGTAGATTTCCTCTCACTTTCTGTTTGTCTTTGGGACGGGAAGTGAAGGGACATCTCTTCAATGAGACATCTGTGTCTCATTGGGGAGATTTCCCTTCACTTCATGTGGGAGGGTTATAACCCCTATCAGACGATAGGGGTTATAACCCTCCCTTGCTCTATCCAAAGTAAAAAAAAAGGTTTTGCCTATAGATAAGACTGGAGTTTGGCTTTATATGAACTATTAGGTTTACATACACTTTAATCTAAACACCCCTAAATGATATATTAAATATGAAACAGTACAGCGCTACACTAAAACAAAAAAAACAATGTGCACAAAATACCAATCATCAAATTGCGGATAAACCTACAATATGAACAAGTCCAATGAGTGAGAAGTCCAAAGTGATCCAAAAACTAAAACAGGGAATCATCCATGATCCTCTCTCTCTCCAGAATATCCACAGTATGACAAACAGGACACTCCACCTGGCAACAAATAGATCTGCTCACCTCAAAATTTGACCTGACATATCATGAGAGGTCAGAATAGCTCTTTTTGCAACAGGGTATTCACGTCGGTCTGTTCTCTACTTTCACTCTTCCATCATATCACCCAATAGAGAGACATGAAACAGAAAAAGAACTAATAGTGCTCACTGACAAATTTTATTAAAATTGCAATAATATATACTATGTGTGTGTGTATGTGTATGTATATATGTATGTATGTATATATATATATATACAGTGTATATATATAGAGATAGAGATAGATATAGATATATATAGATATATATAGATATCTATATAGATATATATAGATATATATAGATATATATATATATCACTGTAAAGAGCATGCTCCCATGAAATGCAGCTCACCACGCTTTGTTCAAACTCCAGCACTCGTAACTGTGATGATGTCATTGGCTACTGGCTACACCCCTATATGCATTACGTCTGCCAATAAGTACTTATTCAGTAGGTGCAGTCGAGGCCGCTAACATGTTTAAATAGCTAATGGCTATGGGTTAAGTTGCCATATGCTGAAATTTGTTCAGTGGGTGGTCCTGTAGGCCTCCTCCT
This sequence comes from Staurois parvus, assembly GCF_062004578.1. NCBI lineage: Eukaryota > Metazoa > Chordata > Amphibia > Anura > Ranidae > Staurois > Staurois parvus. Next base: position 1,893,345 of record NW_028318726.1, read on the forward strand.
GCCTGACATTCCCCCAGTTCTAATTGGTTGAAGCTGCTGTTCAGCCAACATATTCAAGCTAGGGAGGCAGCTGACAGAGCCACCCACTGATTTTCGGTATTTTGACAACTGGCAGGGGCAGCTGTCAAAATATAATAGTCACAGTGGGAGATCGCTCCATGATATGGCATACATCTATTAAGTCTGTACATGTATGACCAGCTTTAGAAACACCTGCTGTTTGTTTACAACCTGCCAAGATTCTGCAGCAATAGGTAATAAGTAAAGAGCTAACATTTCAATGCCTATACTGTGCACTTGAAAACTAATTTCTTCACAATGTCTATAGATGCAGAGATGAATGGGGGCTTGTTCTAAAGTACTTTTACTGCTCGTTCAGAATATGTGTGCATGATCTAGACACAGGTTTACTTTAGACTGTCTCAGCCTGCCTGATGAATGCCTCCAAATCATGTTGTACACTTTCGTACACTTCAAATTTAAGTTGAGTGAGGGGAAAAAAAGGGAGCTGTGTGATCAGGCACCACATTGCCCCCTACTACAGCCATACTGGACAGCTGCCTTCAACACTTTACTTCAGAATCTGATGAATACGGGAAGCTCAGTCTACATACTGAACAGTCTGGGTCATCCAAACATTGTTCTACTACACTAGTCCTCAAACACAGGCTGGTGTAAGAATAAAACACTAAGATGTTTCTAACAGCTATCAATTGGATCCAAACCTGTTTTGGAAGTTTTAAATGTAATTGGTGGTACAGAAAGGTAAGAAAGAACAAAGTAAATACTCAGGCTGCTTCATTATTTAAACTCCTACTGACACCATATGGAGCTGTGTACTTATGAAGCAAATAATTACACAGAACTCAATGGATTTAGTGAACTTTCTTACTTTAACACAGCTGCAGTATTGACAGGAGTTCTTTAGTAGATCATTGAATGCCTTCACTTGTTGTCTGGAATCCATTATTTTAATGGTTTATTTATAAATGTACTACTGACAACTGTCCAGAATTCTCACATTGATTTCAGATGTTTATGATAGTAATGGATTTCTTTGCTTTTTTTTCTGCGTCATAACTTTCAACAAAGTTTTGACTACCTGGGTCATTTGGGTTTTTTGATGCAATAAGAAATGTAACAATGTAAGACAAATGCACTCTGTAGGGTTGATTTATTTAAAGAGGATCTTCAGCCCCTCCAACCCCCCCCCCAAAAAAAAATCCCAATAAAAGGCAGCAGCTACTGTAAAGACACTTACTTGTCCAGGGATCCAATGCTGTTCTCACTCGGGCCAGTTCTTTGATGGTCTTTGGGTCCTTGGTGCTGACATGTTTTGTGAATCTGGATGTGACTCATTGTGGCTTCACAGCTGACCTCTCATTCTTGAATGGTCCCACAGCTTTTTGGGACCTGTGACATATCCCAGAAGGTTGCAGGCAAAGGAGGGGGCAAAATTCTTCTCAAATTGCCTAGAATTGGGAGCGGATACCAATCCCCCCCCCCCAAAAAAAAAAAAATGTTCAAAAGTGGGAGAGGAAGGGGAACAGGTGGAAAAGCGGAACTTCCCATTTTGAGTGAAGTTCCGCTTTAAAGGAAATAGGCTGTGAACTTTGCAGGAGAAGTTGCACTTTGCAAGAGAATCTGCCCCAGGGCTTGGTAAATGAAGTGAAGCTCTGCTGACTTCCATCATCCAATCATGAGTAAGAGAAAATGTCATTTTTTTTTATTTTCCTTGTACATGATTGGGTATTCTTTACAAAGTGAATCTTCATTACATTCACAAAGCTCTGGGGGATTTTTTCTTCCTTTCATCCAAAAATCCAAACAACAAAGATAGTCAAAACCTTGTTTTAAGGACACAGAAAAGAAATCAAAGAACTTGTGAAATATCCATTGCCATCAACAACATTTGAAACTTTATATAAAAACTCTGAACAGTTCTCATTAGTTAAGGTTAGAAGTGAGCAATGTAAAGAGTGATTCCAGAAAACAAGTGAAACATTTTAGTGATCTACTAATCAACTCCTGTGAATGCTGCAACTGTGCTAAAGTCAGAAAGATCACTAAATCCATTAAGTTCAGTGTAATTTTTTGCTTCATAAGTACACGGCTCCATATGGAGTCAGTAGGAAGGTAATTAATGAAACCCTTATGCATTACCATTGTTTCCTATGGGTTTGAGAATGCTCAAGGACACTGCATAAATTGTTCTGGAATTCATTGATGTGATCTGCCACCTCTTAAAAACTGAGTTTCCATATGTGCTGCAGTTTCCATGTAGTAGAGAGATGTGTTGTGCAGGCTTGTTGCCTGGTGTAGCAGTTTAAAATAATATTAGACAATTAGTATCTCTCAATAGTCTCCTGCTTTTTTTTCTACACCCTTGTAATAGCATTAGATTCCTGGCTGCAGGATCCAGCAAAAACAACAATGGGTGTGTTTGGGAATAATTTTAAATATATACAGTAAGCACACCACATAAAAAAATCATTTAGCAATCATTTTGTTTTAGCCATATACACACAATTATTCAATAAGTACAAATATATATATATGCCATATTCCATCAAGCATATTACAGCAAAAATATTTCCTCCACTGTTGAATACCTGCAACAAAAATACTTGCATGCATACAGGTACAGTGAGCTACACCTAAAATGTATAAGAGATGATGTTTAGAAATACATACAGGAGTTCAGTACCTAGAATAGGGTAATTAAAAGGAAGCTGAGCCAGACCCTGGTGAAAACAGTGAGGAGGAGGAAAAAATCAATGTTTCAGGGATGGGATGCAAGATCCCCCTTTCTTCGAGAACCTCCTACCTCATTGCCATTCTGTGTTTGGAAATACTGACACGTAGAATTTATTACATCACAGGTAGCATTCTATGCTGAAGGTAAAAAGCCTTCAGTGTGCAGCTCCCCCCCTACCCCCACTTATACTCACCTGAGCCCAATCCCCAATCCAGCGAAGTGCACGAGAGCAGAAGTTCTCCTGGGTTTCTGCCTCGTCGTTGACTGAAATACAACAGCAAGAGTTACTGGCTCCCGCTGTAGGCAATCACAGCCAGTGAGGGGGTGATGGGCGGGTCTGGGCCACATTTTGTGCGTCTCATAGACACACAGAGGTGGCTCTGGATCGAGCACTCATGAGTGCCCCCAGAACAATATTTTGCTCTGGGGGCACTTTGCAGGGGCAAAACAATTGCACAGAGCAGGTAAGTATGACAGGTTTGCTATTTTTTAAAAATCTGAACCTTTACAATCACTTTAACTTCTTCCCGCCCTATTGTAAGATAACAGCTGATTGGGATCTCTATTATCCTTGGCCACGCTCTGGCGCGATCTGTCACCGGCTGTGTCCACCAAACAGTACATCAGGATTTATCGATTTTTTGATATATACAGTACCACAGTTTGTGGACTCTATAACTGTCCTACCAACTAAATAATAAACACTGATTTGGGTTATTTTCACCAGAGAAATGTAGCAGAATACATTTTGGCCTCAATTTCCATAGAACGATTATTTATTTGCAAACTTTTATAACAGAAAAAAAGAAAAATGCATTTTTTTCAAAATTTTCTGTCTTTTTTCATTTATAGCACAAAAAATAAAAAATCCCAGTGTTAAATACCACCAAAACAAATCTCTAATTGTGTGAAAAAAATGATAAAAACTTCATATGGGTACAGTGGTTTATAACCCGTAATTGTCATTCAAAATGCGACAGCGCTGAAAATAGGCTTGGGCAGGAAGGGGGTAAAAGTACTTGGTAGGGAAGTTGTTAATGACAGAAGAAAAGGATAGATTGTGTTATCAGTAAAGATTTCAAATTTAATTTCCAGTCCTTATTAGAGTGTAGATTTAACAATCATTTTAGATGTTTCATCAGCCTAGTTAAAATAAAAAAAAAAATACTTAAGTCCAGGGGTGAACTGACCATTTGGAAACTTGGCACTGCCCGAGGGCTCGGCCCCATGATCCCCTATTGCCCGGGGGCCCCATGAGTTGTCAGTCTGCCCCTGCTTAAGTCATTTAAATTAAACATTGGGAGACAGCACAGCAACCATAGATATAAGATACAGTATGCATCTAAGGTAACCAAGCACCTTAACCTCCCTCAAACATAGATAACACATTTTACAGCATTGTCCTAGAATAAATATATTACTTGTACAGGATGCTGTAATTTAGCAATATCTACAGCTTTTTAATACATAAAATTTTATTTACGGTTACCTTGCTTTGACTTCAGACAACAGTGTTTCTTAACATGATAAATTCATGGTACAATCATCACATCCCAAGCAAAAGAAAGATAATTTTATTTGACAAGTGAAAAATGGCAGCATGTATGTATGACCTTGTATATATAGTAATTACTTTAGTAAATAATCTTTAGTCACAAAAAAGCCTAATGCAATCTGCATGCTTAGAATTTATAAAGTTTAAATGAATGCCTTAGAAACCAGATTCGGTGTAATTTAGTATAGTGTGGTAAATATGAAAGGAAATGGGAATGATGGTGTCAGGAAAGTATAATAACACCCTTGTGCAGCCCATCTACTTTATTATATCCGGCTTTACAATATGTATATAGTGCATTTCATAAATTGTTTCTCTATATTTGTAAGCTGAAGCCTAACAAATGAATCCCTACATTATAGAGAATCTTTTGTGAAATACGGTCCTTTGATTTGTGACAATATTTACTTGACTGCTCCTCATACGAAGATGCAACTGTCAACACAAAAGCTCTATAGCATCCTACTTGACAAATGCCAAGTACGCTGCAGCTTTTCACCGCGTACTGGAAGACATAAAAAGAAAGCAGGCAATTTCCATAATATACATAAAATGAATAACTGACATAAATAATATATGCTTCATTTATACATATAAAAGTAGCATGAATGCAGCATATGTAATTTTCAAGCATTTTTAGCTGATGTAAATTAAAGATGTCAAAATTAAATATGCCTTCTAACTCATTATGCTGTTTATTCATTCAGGAAAAAAGCATCTACTATTGATGCAACTGCAATTGTAATTGATAACATTTTTTAAGCATAGTCATAGTGGAACTGGGAGGTTTTTAGAGCAATTTGTTTTCTCCATCATACAAAATACCCATCTATTGCAGCTGCAGTGGTTGGCTGAAGAATCAGGGCCACATAAACAGTAGTGAGAAAAAGCCCTGAAAGAGGCAGCAAAGGATACAGTAGGGTTGTGCATGGAGCTTATTTACACATATCATCATATACTGTAAGTAAGGTTTTACAAGCCATGACTAAAAATAATTGGGCAGAAAATATCTTCCCATTTTCTAAGAAAGCAATTTTTTTTTAATTTACATTTTGTGAACTTTAGATTAGTAAAAGTTGGTGAAAATGACAAACCTTTGTGTGTTTATTAGTTATCGTGTTTATTAGTTGTCGTTCAGAAGATGTTCACATAACATTACTTTATTTACTGGCTGGTTTTATTTAAATACAACTTAAACATCTCTCCAGACATTCTTACATATCTTTATCTTCTATTTTCTTTAAAATGCATGTTTATGGCATAACGCCAGGAAAGGAAACCTCTGCCAGAGATCCCTACTGCTAGCTTATCAATGGAGAAACAGGTAATTTTTCCAACATGAAGGCTATTTTCTCTGAGGTCTATCAAGCTGGGATGTCTGGCAGCATCGGATGCCCTTAGATACTTGATGATTACTTGGTCTGATATACTATTAAAGCTGTGCCAGTGAGTGAACTTGCATCGGCTGGAAAGAATTGTTTGGAGGTTGTTATGAAACGATTATGACAGAGAAAATATCCACAGTGGGCTCTCAATAGAGCTAAGAAAATTGTCAGTGGGAAGAACAGGGGGGTTTTTTTGAGTGACATTGACAACAAAAAGAAGGAACAGTTGTCCGTAATACCTACATTTATGACCACCTTTTCCTACTGAACATTCAGCTAGTTCACAAATTATTGAACACAATTTAAAATTGTAATAAAAATAGTAGTGATTTGCCAGATTTACATGGGAATTGTCAGCTGCATACCATTTACCAAGAAGGTTGCCACTTTCCTTCTAGGAGAGCACCCACCTTAAAAAGATATATAAAAATAAAAAGTCTGCTCTCCAGGAAAAGGGCCCTTCAAAGTTATCAGTCCCCACTGTGAGTCAGGGTAGGCTCATCTTCAGTCTCAGAAAGCAATTAGTGTATAGATAGCCACCACTAGCGAACTACTCAAAAAAATAAATAGTCAAGTGTATGTAAGAGTCTAACAAGTCACAAAAAGCATGTCTATCCACCAGGGAGCAGAATACGTATTTTGAGGTCAATGCCCCCTTCCTCATGGTTGCAAGGAGTTTGTGAGTGGTTTGGCATTCCACTTTCTTATAATAAAGTCCTATGATAATGCCCTAGGCTGGAGCACTTTCTTCCCATGCTTGTCTAGCACTCACCTTAGGATCGCTTCTTTTACCCAGCCTTTGATACCAAATTAAGTCTGATAGTTGGTTTAAGGTTCAGGGGTCTTTAAAATGCTGGCTCATTACGGTTTGCTATTATAAAGACTAGAATGGTATATCTTTAGTGACTAATGAGATCTTCTGTGTACATTGTTCACGTTATTACCTGTTCAGACTGCAGATTACAATATGTGGATATGTAGGCCATGGCAAGAATAGGTGATCAACATGTATAAGTACAGTATATAAGTGGTTCATTTAGTGAACTTGGAGCAGAGGACTCGTTTCATTTAAAGAGGACTAGTGGGCACTCTTTTTACTTCTGGAGAAAAAAGGAATTTAACCTTCTCATATGAAGGGGTTCTTCACAGTAAGAGCTGTGAAAATGTGGAATAGACTCCCTCAAGAACTAGTTCTGGCCAGTGCAGTAGATTGTTTTAAAAAAAGATTTGGATGCATTCCTAAATTAACATTTATAATAACTCTAGGGGTAGTTGATGGAAGGAATGTCTGATTGCCTCCTGGGGATGGGGGGTCAGGAGGAACTTTTTCCCTACTGGAGCAAATTGGATTATGCTTTAATGGGCTTTTTTTGTCTTCCTCTGGATCAACTGTGGATATAGGATAGAATAGAGGTATATGGTGGCTTTCCTTTCTTTTCTTTTCTTTTCTTTTTCTTCTCTATTGGTTGAGCTAGATAGACTTGTATCTTTTTTCAATCTGACTAACTAGGTATCTTTCTAAGTTAGGATAAGTGAACATTATTGTACAGGTCCATGTGATAGACAATCCAATGTCATTAAGCACTTTTGGAATAAACATAGAGGGAATATGAATTTTTTTTTTACACGCTATGAATGTATTAAACGTTTTGTATGTGAGAGAGATTTAAGCTTTTTGGATCTTTAGGCTTAAGACCAGAATGCTTCTAGGTCTTAACTTTAGATGGGACATTCCATATGTAATGTGCTAGTTTTTTGTGTTGTTTTTCATATGTAATGTTGTCTGTGTATTGTTTCAGGTAAGCAGCTTTTATAAGCATTGATGCTCTTAGATATTTGTGATTTTGGAGTTCCATTGGTAATCCAGTTCAGCAATAACCATTATCTTTTCCTGCCTACCTTGGTGGTTGGGTATATAAAACATGAGGGTCCATCTATGCTGTGCATCAACTAAGGCCAGGATTGGTTGAAATGCATTATTGCATCTATGGATTTTATGCTGTACTCGCTATGAAGAAATCGTTTTAACTTCAAAAGTGCTGGCATTTTGTGACTCGATATTAGAAAGTACTAACTATAGCAGAGACCTGTTCTTGCCAGTGGTAAATAGTTCATAAGACACAGTTGTGCAATAAAAATACAATGTATTCGATAATGGATGAGGGAGCACTATGCTACCCATAAAGGCATTCCCCAATGTATCCACAAGGTAACTGTAATGTATAACAAGTATACAATGTTAAATTTATAGTGGGGTTGATTTACTAAAACTGGAGAGTGAAAAATATGGTGCAACTCTGCATAGAATCCAATCGGCTTCCAGGTTTTTTTGGCAAAGCTTAATTGAACAAGCTGAAGTTAGAAGTTGTTTAGTTACTATGCACAGCTGCTCCAGATTTTGCACTCTCCAGTTTAACTTAATCAACCCCAGGATATTTAAATATAGTCAATAGTTTACCCATAGGAAAACTTCTTTGTATAGTGACAGTCCTTGGCAGAAGTAAGACAGGCAGACAATCCTGTTGAAGGTAGGTGTAAAAGCAAGGTTAGCCTATGGTAATGTTGGATATAGCTTTTGGTGACAGGTACTCAGGATGCCACTTACTCATGGCCAGAAGAGTAACCAGAAGAAAGTTCAGTGCATGCACATGACCTGTCTGGACAAACACAGCTAGTAGGTATCAGTGGTGTAATTTTGTTTTTGTGCTGCCCTAGGCAACCCTAAAATGGCCCCCACACACACACAAACACATAATCTAAAAAAGGAGAAAGAGAGAGGAGAGAGACATTCCTCCAGCACTCACCTCTGGAATTAAAGCAGGCAGCTATCCCCAGAGGAAGGGAAGCCCAACGCCATCCTTGTGTGGGAACAAGAGTCGGCCTCTAACTACACCCTCCAGCAGCCTACAGCCTCTCTCAGATTCCATGGCAGAGCTCAGGCAGTGCCTCATCTGGTTCCAGTCCTCTGTCACCTGCCATGTGTGTCCCTTCTTCCAGGGGGCGATGCTCCCCAAATATAAGGCCGCCCAAGGCAAATGCCTTGTTTTCCCTACAGTATATATGCCCCTGGTAGGTATAGGTCTTGCTTAAATAGTAAGGCAATGGGTCTTTGTTTTCTCCCACACTATAGGTGTAGTAGTAGGTGTAACATTCTCTTTACCTATTTTACACTTACTGTATATTATACTTGTGAATATTGTCAAAAGCTCCTGCGCATGGGTGTGGAAGCCTAGGAACAGAAATATTGGGTTGAATTCAGTTGCGTGAGAAACTCCAAAGGGTGGGCCAAGCCTTGCATCTCTCATATAAGACAGGGGGAGTTCAGATGCAACTGCAGAAGAAATAAAACAAGAGCACACTGGCCTAGTGCATTATCCCAGATAACTGTTTAATAAAATGTGGATAAAATATTATACTCACAAACAAGTGGTGACAGATCACTTGTAGATAGACAGGCACAAGATGCATTAATCCACAACAAGCCAAAGACCCTGACGTCAATGAAGTCCCATCTAGGGGCCAAATCCGGCTGACACGTTTTGAGGGTAACCCTCTTTTTCAGGGCTCTAAGGAAGAGGGTTACCTTTGAAACACGCCAACTGGATTTGGCCACTAGATGGCACTTCATTGCTGTCAGGGTCTTTGGCTCATTGTGGATTAATGCATCTTGTGACTGTCTATCCATATGTGATCTGTCACCACTTGTTTATGAGTATAATATTTTATCTATTTTAATAAACAGTTATCTGGGATAATGCACTAGGCCAGTGTGCTTTTTTTATTCTATCTATACTTGTGACTACCCCTAAGTTATTAATTGCAGACCTAGTGGCATTTTAACTTTAATAGTTGGGCCTCCTTACTGCGGAAAAAAATAATAGGAAATGCCACATGAAGCAGGCGTGGGTCTCCTAATGTCTCACAATGTTGCAATGTATCCTGCATTTATATAACGGCTTGCTTTGGATAGTTATCAGGATGCACACTCTTTTTATTACAAACAAATATTAAAAAAACACAAAGGTACTAACTAGAATTACACTGGTCTTGCAATCATAAAAAAATATAAATTCTGCAACAAGATTATGTATGGCACTCATATGTGTTCTTCAGAGCTCATGCATTACAGTCTGATTGAATTATTATCCTCCTAAGTCAATAAAATATCAAAAGCCAAGAAGATCCTTGTGCACTATTACAAGCAAGAGCCGTATGTGCTACACATCCTACTTCAAAATCTGAAAGGGATGTCATGCACATTCTAGTAGTATGTATTTTTCATAACATGTCTTGCTTCCAAGAGAGGTGAAATCAAACTATCCGTGGGAACTTTATAAGTTTCCCAATGCAGTAGCTGACAGATAAACTCAAGCCTAAACTACAATATAATAATCTAATATCACAGTTTAGTAGAAAAGGTCATAACGTACCCAGGGTGATTTCAGCACATATAAACCTAGAAAACAATAATATAAACAAGCAAACTCAAAGACCATAAATCAAGAAAGGTTAAAAGAGGTAAAAGATCACAAAAAATCAACTGGAAATGTGTCCCATAGGACATGATAACAAACACAAAAATAAAAATAACAAATGGAAAGAATGCTCAATGTTTGCAATGGAGCAGACAGTTCAGGATGAAGATTTTTTTCAGAAGTTTTGCTACTACTGTAATGAATTGGCTGCTTAGGATACACATAAATCTTAGATGTCTTCCAAAATCTTTAGTAGGACAGCATTAGATACATATTTGAGCTGTGCATGGGGCATAAATAAGGCATGTTTTGGACCTCAAAATCAGGTGTATTTTGATATGGCTGTATGGGATTTTTTTTTTTTTACCAGAACTAGTTTTTTTTCCTTTTTATGGCTCGTACAAGTTTAGAATAATTACGGTTTTATATTCTGTGTTTTTCATAGAACTGTCATGCTCTGCAGGGATTTATTTAGAAATATTGGTATCTGTCCCATTAAAGGAGCTCCCAATGTAGTGCTCAATCAACTTTTAGTTTAAATAAGCTACATTCATTCATAACAAAAGGTGTTCTAAGCTTACATTCCAGGTAGTCATAGCCTTGATAGAAAAGCCTGCCCCCTGCCATCATGCTGCAGCAAAGAACAATTGCTCTCTGTGTGTAAGCAGTAGTCTCGCTGCATACATCTGACATACCACCTAATGGCTCTAGAGTCAGCAAAGCTTATGCTTCCTGCTTATTTGGATAACTCTGGCTCTGACCCAGCAGTGTTTGATATCTTCAGCGGGATCACTCTTTCCACATAAAAATACAATAAGGGTCTTTCTCTGATGTATGCTTGCAAGGGAATAGTTTGTCTACTCAAACTGTGTTTGTCAGGAGACAAAAGCTTGCCAAATACACATAGATTTACTGTTCAGCCTGCAGATGCAGCATCAGTGGCTGTCAGAATACCCAAACAGCTACTGCATCTGATAGGACAATTTTCCTTCCAGCTCCTCCAAATTTCCAATTGAAGGATACCAGATAGAAGGGTGTCACCCAGGCCATCCATGGAGTGAATTTCTATTCAACAGGAACCAGTTGAAATTCAATCAGTGCGTGGCCAATTTAAGATTTCAAACAACTTTTTTTGTTTTTGATGCAACTGGAATGTATTTAGTTAATTTAAAAAAAGTTTGTTTTTTAACCACTTCCAGTCCGCCTTATAGCAGAAATACTGCTACAGGGTGGCACGGGTGTGGAAAATCATGTATATGTACATGACTTCGCAGTTCCGGGTAGGGAGCGTGCACGAGTCCTACCTGCACCACCATTCGTGGCCTCTGCTGTCAATCACCAGGTCCCGGCCAGTGATTACTTGCCGACACCCGGTGATCGCCGAGTATTACCGACGGGGGAGAGAACTGTATGTAAACAATACAGTTCTCTCCCCTGTTAGCTCCTGCACACTGCTTTGTATGGCTCTGCATAGCAGAGCCATACAAAGCAGTGTGCTTATAGTTGAAAGCACACACACAGCATACTGTGAAACAACACACAGTTAACCCTTTGATCACCCCAGATGTTAACACCTTCCTGCCCAATGCTATTAGTACACTGTTAGAGGTGACAGAGGTCCTAGTCTTTTACCACTCTACTAAAAAGTGCCTTTATTGCTCCTTACATACCCATTAAAGCAATTATGCTTACTTCTTGTGCAGGCAAAAGCAGAAATAGAAACTTGACAGGAGTTCCACTTTAATCACTTTCCAGCTGACCTATTTGTTGTCTTATACCTTGAGGATGATGATTGATATAATTAAGATACAGATAATCTGTTGTCTTATATCAACTAGAGGATGATGACGCGTGTATTTATAAATGTATTTTCCCACAGCAACTAGTCCAACAGTTATTTTCCAGAGAGATGAATTTAATCAGCGCAGAAACAATCCATAAAACATGGGTACAGACAAGGCAGATGACAGGGTACTTAGAATATTCAAGCAATCATCAGACACCTTCAGATGGCCCACTTCTCCTGTCAATACTTAACCAAAAAAACCTTCCCTAATATACACATTCTCCCAATTCAGTAAAATGACAAGCACTCTGATTGATTGGCCACTTTTGATCTTCTGGGTGACAGGTAATGCCTTTTGGGCTTGGACAGCTGCAGCCATAAATTCTAATCAAAGTTGTCCAGATATTTCCTAAACTGCATTACCATTAATTAGATAAACAAGAATGCTATTTACCATACTTAATACCCCTTTTCATGTTATTAGATAGTAGATGCTGGCCAAGTCCTTTCAAGTCTCACTGAGCAATCTGCATTTTATCACCCTTTGCAAAAGGGTTTGCAAATTACCTCCTTTGAAATGTAACAAGTTGGCCCCCAAGTGCCAAGGTGATGTTGCATAAAATTAACATAGCAAAGAGTCCTTGGCTATCCTTTTGTTATGTAAAATATATATATATCAAATTACATTATCCTACACTATTGTAAAATGACAGCTGGGTGGGAGCTTGCTAATCTGCGTGGATGTCAGGAGCATGCCTAGTGCACACCCTGGGGCCCAAGCAGCAGTGTGATCTTTCACCTGATGTGTCCATCAAACCTAGTGGAACACAGATTGTTGTATTGGGCCGGTCATGGTACCGTGTATTAGCTGTGACCAATCACAGTCATCACATGTCAACAGTACACCATGGCTTTTTTTACTAGCTATTCATTGTGTACTATTGTGATTTATGTGATTGGTCACAGTAGTCACATGGTACAGGGGCCAGTTACAGCAGACCTGTACTATGTAATAGATGTAGCCAATCACAGCTATTGCAATCATACACAATGGACCAGAAATGAATACATGAATGGATGCCATTCATAAAAATGATCGCTTATAGCAGTGATCAGATCATCACTGTAGTAAGTAATCATAGTGAAAAAGAAAAATCCTGATCACCTCCCCAGAAGAGCACAGTATCACTATGGAAACACTGCACTGCTCTGGACATGGTATGTAACAAAAACATTGTAAAAAAGCAAAAAAAAGTTTAAAAAACTATTAAATTATTATTGTTGGGTTTTTTTACATACTGTCACCAGTCAGTATCCCTGATTACCATCACACTAGTCATATTATGACATTGTACTGCTCTGGTGACTGTATATATTTAAAAAATAAAAAAGCTGCTTTTTCTTAATTTCTTAATTTTCCAAAAAATGACAAAAAAATTACAAATTAAAAAAAACTCTCCATGTCTCTTTTTATATATGTTAGAGTGTCTAGTTTCCAAAAGGGGTCATTTGGGGGGGGGGGTAATTTTACTGTCCTGGCATTTTAGGGTCTCAAAAAATTACATAGGCGGTCAGCACATCAGGGCTGATCAATTTTCACATATACTGTATACCATAGTTTGTAGACTGTATACCTTTCACACAAACTAAATGATATACACATATTTGGATTATTTTTACCATAATACATTCTGTCTTAAGTTTAAGAGGAACAGTTATTTATTTGCAAAATGTTATAACAAAAATAAATAAAAATTTTTTTTTTTTCATTTTTGTTGTTTTTTTTTTTTTATATATAGCAAACAAAAAAACAAAAACCCAGTGGTGATTACAAAGGAAAACTCTATCTGTCTCCAAAAACGTATACAATTTAATTTGAGTACAATGTTGCATGGCTGAGTAATTGGCATTCAAAGTGTGAGAGCTCTGAAAGCTGAAAAGTGGCCTGGGCGGGGAGTGAAAATGTTCAGCATTGAGGTGGTTAAGTACACTTTATAAACTCTGAAATGTGTAAATTATTCTGACTCACCAGGACATAGTAATAGTAAATGGCACATCTTTTTTTCAACTAAAGCTCTAAATTCTCTCTGTCTGTTTGCTCCTTATAAAGGTTACTTAGACTTCTCCCTTAAGCTGGACTAAATGTTTAGACATAATTCATAGAGAATGTATGGAACAATATTAAAATTCCCTAATTCCACAGGCAGCAGCATTCACCCACAAACCTGCCTTTAGTTAATGACAATGGTGCTTTACATGGTTTCCTGTTTAGTAGTTACAGACAGAAATTTAAAGATAAACACATTGAATCATCCCATTGTGCAGTAATTGTAGCAAAAACAAAAGGCGCCAGATGTGTAATTTGCATTAGTTTCATTAGGAAATCTTTGTGTGTGTCTATTTGACAAAATTTAATCCAGTATACAAAGCACATATAAGAGGCTTTATTGCTGTTTTAATTTCACCAGAAAATACTTGCCAGGAGGCAGTTTAAAATGAAGCTTTTAAAGCTAAAAGTAACATTAAGTATATATTCTGAACACAGTCATCAACCAAAAGTACAGTTCATTTTGTAAAGGTAATCATATAGATATGTACAGTAGCTAAACAAGTGTGATCATGGTAGACTGCTAATAGAACTACACCACTGGTGTATCCAAACACAGGTAAACATTAAATATTTCATATTAGTATGCATTACTGATAGCTTTACATTAAAACATGTCATTTACAAAATACAAAGGACAAGCAGCATGAATAAACATTTATATGCATCCTTCCTTATGGGAATGCTAGTAGCCAGGAAGCATATGCAAATTCTGACTTTAAAACCAAAACAGTGCGCAAAATCATGTGAAAGCCAGGCTGTAACTGATTATACCTGTGCAAAATATATTTCTGCTGTGTTTACGTCAATAAAAATAATTTTAGAAATTGCTGATTACTCAAATATAAAACACAATCAAAAGTTAACTCGTACAATCGTTCATGAAACTTATACGAAAAATAAAGTCCACACCCAGTGTCCACAAAAAGCCTAATGGGCTGCTAACGCATAATATGAAACATGTATCGAGAAATCAAGCATTCGGTGCTACCAACTTTCCAGACCACAATAAGTGCCAGCTTCTTACCAGATATATACGATCTCTCTGCCTTATTGAGATCAAATGCACTTGTGAAAAGGGTTAAACCCTGCCAGACACACTGTATGTTTCCACATGAAGGTTTCCCCTAAGGTTTAATAGGAGAAAAAGACCAGCATAGTGTAATAATGCTAAAACATAATATAGTACTTGTACTTTGAAGTCAAACATTTGGTGCTCCCAATTTTCCAAACCACTAAAAATGCCAGCTTTTTTCCAGAAATATACTGTATAACCTCTATATTATAAAGAGATCAGATTTATGAAGAGGGTTAAACCCCACTAGATCGGCTGCACACTTCCATGTGTTTCTTCTTCTGGAACACAGTCAATAGTCTAGGATGCACAGCTAACCTTAGGAACAGGGGTGGACTGACAACTCATGGGGCCCTCGGGCAATAGGGGATCATGGGGCCCCTGTGTCCTCACCCACACCCAAAAAAGCCTATGAAAAAGCTAATGAAAGGTACCAGGGGCATCTTATGGGGCCCCCTACTGACCCCGGGCCCTCGGGCAGTGCCCGAGAGCTCAAGTGGTCAGTCCGCCCCTGCTTAGGAATAATAGAAAGAAAAGTAACCAAACATAGGTTAATAATGCTGAAATTCTTTTTTTTAATAAGTATGAAAAGATAGTGACATATATCACAGGTTAAAAACATCAAATGCCACACTGTTCTACACTAACTATAAAGTCACTGGCTGCAACCCCCGCTCCTATGTGCATTTTGTCTGCAGTAGGAAATCCTGAGGGAGCATCGCTCCCATTGAGATGCTCCCTGGAGTTGCCCTACTGTATCCGAATATGTAGTGCTGTAATTTTGCAGTACACCAGGAGCTTTCAATTTTCTGTTTCATATAAACTCTGACTTTAGCTGCTGAAGTTGAGATCTTCTTAGCCCCTCCTTCAATGTACATGTAATTACTGACCCATCAGTGTAATGGATTGCTTTAGAGATCTTCTTCGCAACAATATGGTAACAAAGGTCTATGGTTTACCGCAACCATGCATATGCAAAGGAAACAACTGGAGCTGTGAATGTCAATTACCAGGAACTTCCTGGCAGCCCAGCCCTGCCATGCCAGGGTCTCAATGTAATACCTTTAATGTGTATGCATTAAAACGTAATATAATAAGGGCCTTGTGTGCACTGCAAATTAAATTACTCTGGGGGTTCAGGGTGGGGAGTAATAGACACATACACTATGTGTTTTTGAGTACCGCACCGTGGGCTCAGAAAAAGAAAAAAAAATACTCTGACTCTTCCATACTGGAAGGATCACCCTGTAATCATGTGCATGCATTTAAACAAATTAAATTTATTGATAAATAAGAAGGTTGGTTGCTACTATGACCCTCTGAATATGTCCTGGATTAAAAAGAAATGTGTCAGGGAGATACAAGTTTGTATACTTGGTTTCAGCATGGATCCAGAATGCTAGAGGAACCTGGCAACTATGAGAGTCCTGTGAATGACATTTACTATACAGGACTGTTATGGTTACAGTGTGGTAGGGTAAGCATATCTGTAGCTGCTTACACCTGATCTATATTTAAGATAAGTGTGAATGGACAAATGCCAGATATCTGTATTGTGATTATATTGAAATAACTCCAAGAGGATGCTATACTATTGTACTTTAATGGAGCTGCTTACACAACTATATAGCCTTATACTTCAGTATACTGCTGCTATTAGGGTCATACTGTGAAGGATACATGCATTTGGTCTTATTATTATAGTACCATATTTACCACATGACACACATAGCCAATCAGTAGTCACTATACGCTAAAGTTAAAAAAACACAACTTATTAATGTATCAAATAACGTGTGTCCAAACAAATTAACTCTATTAAGGTGCAAACTACTGCTTGGAGCTTACTAATCATCCTGATGCACAAACATTTCATTTCTATTTCAGTAAAAAGAAGTGCACACTATAGAGGGATATGCTTTGTTCATATTTCATGTCAGAGGTTTATGACCACTTTATGACACAATGAGGGGGATTTACTAAAATAGGAGCATGCAAAACCTGGTGCAGCTCTGCATCGTAACCAGTTAGCTTTCAGGTTTTATTGTTGTAGCTTAATTGAACAAGCTGAAGTTAGAAGCTGATTGGCTACCATGCACCAGGTTCTGAGTGTTCTGGTTTACGTAAATCCCCCCAATATAATTCATATAATGCATGAAACATCTATGCAAGGCTCATAAAGGTAGACTTTCAGTCTTGATCTCAATACTTCCCTCTTAACTTTTTTTCTCCTTTTCCTTGGTAGAGATGGAGATCCACTTCTATCTGAAAACAACTTGTATGTTGACAAATATTTTCCTACAATATTCCATGCGACTTCAGACGATGCTAAATCAAAAGAAGTCACAATCCTGCTATCAAGACAAACATCATTTATCCTGTCAGCGACTAAAGCAGATCCTGAGGGTCATTACCTATTTTTGAAGGGCTCAATTTGGACATGTCCACTTACAATTACCACTATCTATAGCCCTAACTGTGGACAGGTGGCATTCTTTCCTCTCATAGGCAGTAAATTAGCAGAATTCCCCATGAGAGTACTAGTACTGGAGGAAGACTTCAATGCCCTATTAAATCCTCTTTTGGACTCCTCATCAGGGACCTCTACAATACCCTATTGAGCATTATGCAAGTAATAGAGGCAGCTTCAGGACTTATGCTTCTATTACTCTTGGAGGGTTTTAAATCCGAATGAAAAAGATTATACATTTTTTTTTCTGCCCCTCATGCCAAATTTTTCATTCTGGATTATTCTTGTCACGACCTGATATGCCCTTTCTAGATTCCTGACCATAGAGCCTGACCATCAACTGCGGACTAAGTTGTGGAGGCCTAACTTCTCCCTGCTTCGAGATATAGCTATGATTGCTCAACTTACAGTTAAGCTGCAAGATTACTTCTCGATAAATGATACCCCAGATGTAAAACCTTTAACCCAGTGGAAAGCTCACAAGTGCACCACTAGGGGGGATTCCTATCTCTATTTGCAGCAGCAAAGAAACTACATCAAACCTTGGTTAATTCATTGCTCACTCAGATACATACCCTGGAAGTTGCCCACAAATGATATCAGGCAGCATCTACTCGTAGGGATCAAACTGAGGCCAGACTTCAACTGCGTGATGAGCTAAATAAGAGGACCAAGAGACAATACATTTTATGTCACAAAGTATTTTATGAACAATGAAATGAATATGGCCGCTTACTGGCTAGAGCATTACAAGTCAAGAAAACCAGGGCAACAGTGCATTGCATTTGAGATGCCCAGGGGAAAAGTCAGTGTTTCAGTGAGACTATTGCTAAACAATTTGCGACCTTTTATAGATCTCTTTACAATTTTAAGGATCCCTCTCCCACTCTGTCTCCTTCATCTTCAAAGGCAAGACTTTCTAGCACAACACCCCCCCTCCATTCAGCATTTGGAGGCCTTGAAGTTTGGAGATCTGATTTCCAGTGAAGAACTGGTAAAAGCTCTCAAAGAGAAGAAAACTGGCAAGAGTCCTGGGCCAGATAGGACCTTTCTCGATATACTGAAGGCTCGTTTTTAGTTGCCTTCTGGTGCCTAGCACTCTCCAACCCTTTGATCCTGCATCTAACTTTCGTCTCATTGCCCTTCTTAATATGTATGTGAAGCTTTATTGGCACCTTGGCAAATAGGCTGGTGCTCTTTTTACCACCCTTAATCAAACTGGACCAAGTGGGTTTTATTCCAGGCAGGGAAGCCTGTGACAATATGATAAAGGCTTTAAATCTCCATCATTGGTGACCTCACAAAAGAAACAGGCGTTCTTCCTATCACTTGATTTCAAAAAGGCATTTGATAGTCCTGGGATAATTTAACTGTGACCCTTAGAGCAATAGGCCTATTGTTCAAGATGTGCAGCAATATATTAGCGCTTTACTCTAACTCTTAGAGGATACATGTTAATGGCATCCTACCAGACGCTTTTTGTTTGAGCAACAGAACAACTGTTATCACTCTTCCTTTTCCCGCTCAAGCTATTTCTAAACAAAATTTTCTCTAATATGGATATTCATGGGGTAACAGTGCAAGACACAATATATAAAGTAGCCACTTTTGCAGATGATGTGTTACTGGTTCTAACGGATCCACATATATACATGCCAAATCTTCTCCTTGAGCTGGGACAGTTTAGAATTATCTCCAACCTTAAGATGAATTACACCAAACCTCAAGCTTTTTTTTTAAAGAATATTTATTGGGTTTTAGCAAGGTATTACAAATCAAAGCGGTGAGACAGTGATGACACATTTGCTACATCATATCACGTCAAGTCAGAGAGGTAACGGTGCAGCAAATAATATATACTTCGCATAATGAGAACAGTTACTAGAAGGCATTCATATAACACCAAGTTATGAAATTTGCATAGGTAAGTAATGGAGAAAGTAGTATATAAAAGTGGTGGGCAAATAGCTTATGTGTAGAGAAAGGGAAAAAGATAGCCAGCAGAGAGTGTGCATTTGGGGAGTGAGATGATGATGTGGTTTGCCAGTAGTTGCTGTTAGATGATTTTAGATGTCACAGATATCATTTGCTATCCACCGATAACATACCAAAAGAGGGTACTAAGAGAAGAAGTGTCTGTAAACCTGGGAGCTGGGATTAGATAAGAGAGTAAGGGAGGGGGAGAACAAGAGGACAAAGAGTGTAGGGGGTGGGAATTAGTAGCAGATGAAATTGTCGGAGTGGTTAAGTTTGTTGAGATTGTTGATGGTGAGTAGTGGCGAGAACGATATGAAAGCTGAAGAAGAGAAGTATAGAGGAGTAGGGAGACATTACCCGGGGACCTAGTTAGACTAGAGAGAGATGAAGAGGAAGAGAAAGGAGAGAAGGAATCTAGTGGTTTCGGGTTCCGCCTTAGGTAGTGTATAGGAGATGTCACGCTTCAGTTGCTTAATGTAGGTCTATGTTATAATGATAGTGTCTGGTGGGTATATGATCTTGAGTTGAGAGGTTGAGAGTAGTGTCAAGGTACAGCTGAAAATGGAGGACGATAGGAGCTAAATGGAAGAAGAGTAAGAGGTCAGTAGAGATAGAAGATTGCATTAAAATATCTTAGCAATTGATATCAAAGTCAACTAAACCAGTAGACAATAGCTCCAATGCCACAGGGATCGAAGGAGGTTTCAATGGACAGCTTAATAGGTTTGGGTTCTGGAGATAAAATGCCTGCTTCTGTGTGGATAGGGATCCTGTGATATAGGATTCCCATTTATGGAAATAGTAGGACTCCTTTAAGGAGGTTGGGGAGGTGATTAGATTAAGTCTGTCCAGGCGTAGAAGAGAGTTGAGCTCTTGTTTAATGTCCTTTAGTGTTAGAGGATAGTTGGAGACCCATTTCCGGAGAATGGCCCGTCTTGCTATTAGGAGGACTGTGAATGTCCAGGGTTTGTTGTTTCTGAAGGATGTCATTTGAGAGGAGAAGAGGCCAATGACTGTGTCCAATAGCTGTTACACTGTGACCAGGATCTTCCTGTGACAGCCTAGTCACACTGCCGGGTAAGCACAATAGAGTATGCTCCTGATAGAAAATAGTGACGTGTATATGGCAGCATGGAAGAAGACCCACTTTTGTGCTGCCACATACATGCATATGGACAGTGGGAGAGGAACATTTTATTTCCAGCTGATTGGGGCTAGTCACTTAGATCTTCACTGAGCAGTCCAGTAGATCTCCATTAAAAAAGACAAAGTTATAATTCCTTTTGTTAGCTCTTACTGGATATTGGATAGATAAGGCAAGATGAGATAAGGGTAGAGTTGAGAAAAATTACCTAGGGTTTACTTGCCATGGAAACTTTGGTGCAATTAAAAGAGAGAAAAAAATAAGAACAAATTATGAAGGAAAGGAAAGGGCAGAGCAGCCCTGGCATGCTAAATAATATAGTATACTATTTGTTAAATCTAATGATGCTACTAAGATAATGCAAGTAGAAACAAAATACATTTACATTATAAAGTATATGAAGTAATACGAAAAATGATTTTGCAAGGCAATAACAATTAATAATGGCAAAAATAATGTAAAACTTATTTAAAAACAAATGCCCTTAAATTTAGGAAATTACATTATTTCTAAAGCAACTGGGAGCTGTTTTTAGCATTCCCAGGCTACTGTTGAAGTACATGTAATGTCATTTTATAAAATACCTGGGATTATAGAGTCATCGGGGAAATATAGCATTAAAGGATCAGTTCCTCCTAAACTCATATATATTAGTTATAGATAGATGCTAGAGTAATAAATGAAAAATGGTAAAGTCTTTTACATGTGAATTCTCAGGCCTGCACATTTGCAGTTATTAATTGACTGCCGTTACCCTGTGATTAATTTTTTTTTTTTACTTTATTTGATAGAATAGTGAAAGGAAGAACCAAAGTTTTAAGACTCCAAGATGGAGGTAATAGGTTCTCTACGCACGTCTATATGACTGTTTGGACTTGTAAATTTAAAGTAAAATTATAGGTAAAACTTCTTTTTTTTCATTTTGTATAGAGCAAGGGAGGGTTATAACTTTTTTTTTTGCTATCTATGTCCCATTTTGGAGAATTCCCTTCATGTCCCATAGCCAAACAAGAAGTGAGAGGAAATCCCTGCAGATTAAGGGAATCCCTTGGGGATCCCCAGGTCATCAGAACCCCAATGTCCCCATTTGTAATGCAAGGCTGGATAAAAACACCAAGTGCAAATTACAAACACCACACAGGTACAATTAATCAAAAGCAAGTCACGAACACCACGCAGATAACCAGCACTTACACCATTATTCTAAGCATGTGAGAGACCCACTACCAAGTGTACAGCAGCCCTGGCACATCATACAGCATCCACTCAGCAACCCAAGAAATAACAGAATCCAACTGCAGTATTCTTGCACTGTCAAAACCTCCACTTTTATTATCACACAACACACAGGAGGATATATCTTATAGTCATCACAATCTTCATAATAACACACACCAATGTTAATGTGAACATTACAGCATGAAATAAGCACATCTTTTGCAAGTGTCACAGCATAGGATTCATACATCACTGAAGCTATGGGAAGATGGGAAGGAAGAGACCCCATTGGAACCATAATGCACAGGGAATCATGATGAAGCCTTGAAGCACGACTGGCCGATTAGCCGATGTAGCCTTGGCTGGAGTCCCAGGGTCAGAGCATCCCCTTTCGCATGGGAGGGCTTCTGCCTTTACCATATCCAGGCTTTGCTTTAAATACCCTGTAAAGCACTTCTCTTAATTTAAGGATTTCTACAAACAAGTAAACATTTTTAAATGCACAAACAAGTTCTTATCTAATTTAAGCAGTCTAATGTCTTGTAACTCTGTTCCCTTAGCCTAGAGAAAATTACATCAATGTAATTTCTTGTGCTTCTGGCATATGGGCAACAATGCTTTATTGTAAAAATTCCCCAAGAAACAAAGGGTCCAAGACCAAAACATTTCATAGGCATTAGACCATTGGAAGATTTTACCTCTGCTACTTTTCTGGGGAGAACCCAAAATTTGGGATTTTCCTTTACTTTCACTTTCCATGATTTCCATGGTAAACAGGACAAACAGAGTGGGTGAATCTCCTTAATGGGAGCACAGACAGCAATAAAAACCTGGCAAATGTTCTAACTTCACTCTATCCAAAACTAAAAAAAATGTTGCTTTTAGTTATACTGAGCAGTGCCTAGCAGTGGAAGGTTTGTTGAGGTGGAGCCTGGGTAAAGATGGACACAGATAGGAATGACAAATGAGTCCAGTGTGATTTTAAATGGAATCTGTAAGTCATTGTTACTAGCCCCCAAAGACATCCCATGGAACAAAATGCGTTGGTGGAGTTAGGACACTGATGTCACACACTGATGGTTAGGCAAGTGCCAATAGCTTCTCTTCTCTCTGAGTTTTTATGCTGTTTTTTCTGATGTTTTAACAAACAGTACATAATATTTTTCACGCTGCTGGAGCGTTTGCATTTTTATTCATACAGGAAAATGCATATGACCCTTACTTATTGGGAACAGTGGGTCACTGAGAACAGAAGAGTTTAACACAAATTTGTTTTGCTCTCTTTTATGCAGTGCGGTCCTGCTGTCTGGTGAGTTTTCACCTTAAGTTTTATTGTGGAGGGAATGTTTTCCTCTTACATTGATTTCCCTACACATTTATTGCTGGAACAACATGGATCACTACAGTTCACAGTGGGATGAACTTTGATCTATTTGTAACTAGGTAATATTACCACTAGTGCTGCAATTTATTATTTTATTTATTAAAGTGGTTGTAAAGGCTGAAGGTTTTTTGCCTTCATGTATTCTATGCATTAAGGTAAAAAACCTTCTGTGTGCTGCTCCCCCCACAGCCCCCCAAATAATCACCTAATCTTCCTCTCGATCCAGTAATGTGCACAGGAACCTCAGCTGCCCAGGGTCTCTCCCTCTTCATTGGCTGAGACACATCAGTGGGAGCCATTGGCTCCCACTGCTGTCAATCACAGCTAGTAAGCCAATGAGGAGAAATCAGGGCGGGCACTCTGTGTCTTATTGATGTATAGAGTGGGGCTTGGGAGAGAACACATACCAAAGCTGGTATTTGTTATCTGCAGCTGCTGTCCAATGTCATTCTGCAGAGTTTAGGAAGCCTCTTGAGTGTATAGAAAGTAGGAAAGGAATGTATGCCTTGTGACATAATCGTTGGTATACACGCTTGTAAGAAGTTTTCTATAACTCACTTAGTAGATGAGAGCACAAGCCACCTGTTGCGTCGAAACAGCACTGTTTTTAATAAATCCCTTGTTT
Source organism: Staurois parvus (assembly GCF_062004578.1). Taxonomy (NCBI): domain Eukaryota; kingdom Metazoa; phylum Chordata; class Amphibia; order Anura; family Ranidae; genus Staurois; species Staurois parvus. The sequence continues at coordinate 1,917,304 of NW_028318726.1, forward strand.
CCTTCAGAAGTCCGTGTCCGGAGTTTTCTCTGGTTTGCCAAAATTGTTACTACATTTTTGGTGCATTGGCCGGGAAACCAGGTGTAACTACCGAGACAGGTGGCTTTCCACCCTGACCCACAGGGCTCAGTCCGGAGCTGGCCCCTGCTATCACTGTGTTGTTTCAGGTGCCACTGGGCATTTGTCTGTGAAATTGCACAATATCCTAGTAGCCTGCTCCGAGGATCAACCTACTGGAGTCCAAAGAACACAGACTGGGGAACCAACTACTAAATAGTGAAGCTTCACACATCGAGAACAGGTGAGATCTTTTGCCTTTGGGGTTATAACAGTTGGGCTATAACAGTCAGTCAGGAGCTCTCAATGGTTTGAGAGAAGGGGAGCCCAAACACCTCCCAAAGGTGCCCTTGAATTGGATGATTGTGCATGCTTGGGCCATACTTGGGTTGGAACGTCTGGTATGTATGAGAGTGAAAGAGACACTGCCTAGCAGTGAAGCCAGAGTTGACCCTGTGTAGGTGCAGTTCTTGGTACTGGGGATAATATCGTTCTGTACCGAGTCACCGATAAGGGGAAGTGTTTGTCTTTTAACCCTATTGTGTCGAGGGCCCTGGACCCCTTACCAGGTCCTCAATCCAATCCCCTATCCCTCTGTGTCTGTCTTGGTGTCTCTAAGGAAACAATATGGGTGGTAATCAGTCAGTCCAGACCCCCTTGGAGTGCATGATCAGTACTTTCAGGAGTGGGTTTTGCAAAACCTGTAAACTGAAACTCAGTTCTAAAAGGTTAGAAACACTGTGTGAGAGAGGCTGGCCCCGTTATGGAAAATGTTGACCGCCCCAAGGCACGTTTGATTTAGAGACCATTGATCGATTGTAAGAAATATTAGGTGTATAGAACACTAAGGAGATGTATATAGGACATTATATATAATACACACATATATTGTGTATATAGATTTCTCAGGATACATTACCTGTATATTACATTGATGGAATGTATAGATAACATATGAGTTGTGCAGGAGATGTATAGAGGATAGGAGAAATATAGCTGGTATACACTATGAAATGTATAGATGACAAAGATAACACTACAGCCTAAAAAGTAACAAGTGTATCTTTTCTCAACCTGAGGAGACAGATCTGCCTTCTCCATATGAACAGGGATATACAGTACCATGGGTGAACAAGGGACAGATTCTGACACCCCTAGTTGTGACACTCTCAGTACTAGCAGTAGAATGGGAATTGGGGGCACAGCAACAACTAATGGGCTCACAGATCAGGTGTTTACTTCCACCCTGAAGGATTCCAGTGCCAGAAATCAGACTCTTGTCCTATCCTTGAATTTAGCCATGCAAATGCCCCTAAGGGAGCAACTGATAGGGGGACACTGGACTCTAGTCTACACTTCCTTCACCACAACTTATTTACTGAACTGGAAGACCTATAACCCTTTTATAGTGAGAAACCACAGGCTGTGACAGACTTTCTCCGTGTGATAATCCAGATGCATAACCCCACCTGGTCTGACTGCCAGCAATTTCTACAGACTCTCTTTAACACAGAAGAAGGACACAGGATAACCCAGCCAGCTTTTAAGTATGCCAGAGAGTTGGGAAAAGACAGAGCAGACCTGGGTGAAGGAACATCCTCTAAAAACCGATCCCCAGTGGGGTACAATTACAGAGAGGGATAAGGAAAAACTTTAATTTTATCAGACAGCTATTATAGAGGGGATGAAAACAGCTGGCAAGAAGCCTACAAACACTGTTTTTGTTAGTCAGTCCACGAGGGATATTAAGAGGAAAATTACAAGAGTAAGAAGGATTCGCTGGTATGTTAGAAATAGATACAAAGGTGTTTGTCAATCGGAATTGAGAAGCAAGGAGAGGAGAGTTGGAGAATCAAAAAGGAGGTGGATATGTTAGCAGAAGCTCTGACGGAGAGATCCAAAAGGACTAGGAATGTTTAGACGGAAGGAAGCCAAGAAAGTAAAAATAAAAACAAGAGATTATGTACCGAGGCTGGGAAAGGATCAGTGTGCATATTGCAAACACGAAGCACATTGGAAGTGAGAGTGTCCCTAAAGAGCACCTGGGGGACAAGGACTGGACCCCATGAGAAGGGAGCCACGAGAGGGACAAGTTCATAATGGAAGATATAAAAAGGAACAGGCAAGAAAACAAATATGCTGATTTTTGTGGTGCTAGCAGGCTCTGTGTATCCAGATGAAGATCAGTACTGAGACCGACCGAGCTCCATCCTGCTAGGCCCCTGGGAGCCCATGGTCACTGTTAAAGCTACTGTGGAAGGCAGGCTATGAGGTATCCAGGAAAAAGGCTCATTTTGCCAAAAGATTGTAAAATACCTGGGATTCAGAGTATCAAAAGGCCAGAGACAGTTAGGAGAGGGCAAGAAAGAGTCTGTTTGCCAAATCCCTACACCAGCAACCAGGCATCAAGTGCGTGAATTCCTGGGAGCAGCCAGATTCTGTCGGATCTAAATACCAAGCTTTGCCACAGAAGCCAAGCCCCTCTAAGAATTTACAAGGGGGGAGAGAAGGAACCGTTCCTCTGGGGAAAAAACACAAGACCAAACAATCCAGCCCCTGCTTTCAGCTTACTGGACTGTATCTGTATGTCAGTGAGAAACAGGGGATAGCAGTGGGAGTGCTGACACTATACCTGGGGTTGTTACAATGCCAAATGGTGTACCTTTCCAAACAATTGGACACTGAAGCTCTAGGTTGGCCACCTTGCTTGCAGGCTGTCGCAGCAACAGCCCTCTTGGTGGCCGAAGCTGACAAGTTGTCACTGGGTCAAGAGATCTATGTCAGAGTTCCACACCACATTCAGGCATTGATGGACTATAAAGGAAATCACTGGTTCAGTAACAGCCAGATGGTCAAATACCAGGCCATGCTGTGTGAAAATCTGCAAATCCATTTAGAGACTGTTAACACTCTGAACCCTGTCACCCTACTACCCACCTCAAAAGAACCCCTAATACATGACTGCCTCCAGGTAATGGATGAAGTCTACGCAAGTTGGCCAAACTTGAGAGACAGTCCCTTGGGAAAGCCAGATGTTGAATATTACACTGATGTCAGCAGTTTCGTAAAGGATGGAATCCGCTATAACGGTTATTCAGTGGTCACACAGGAAACGGTCATTGAGGCAACAGCCCTACCACAGGGGACCTCTGCACAAAAAGTGGAATTAATTGTCCTGACCCGAGCATTACAACTAGCTGCAGGCCTAAGATTGAATGATTATGTGGACTCTAAGTATGCTTTCCTGACTCTTCATGCTTATGGAGCCCTTTTCAGGGATAGAGGACTCATCATATCCAGGGAAAAGTGCATCAAGTATGGGACAGAAATACAAGAACTTTTGGTAGCAGTATGGGCCCCCTCTGAAGTTGCAGTAATACACTGTAGGGGGTCATCAAAAAGGAGACTCCCAGGTGGCAAAATGCAACAGAAAAGCAGACCCCACAAAATATTATGGCCCCTCTGTTCCCAGTACCATTCTCTGAATGGGACCCAATCTATACAAAGGCAGAACAAGAATGGATAGAGACTGAACCTGGAAAGTACAAGGAAGACCGATGGTATCAACTACAAGATGGAAGAATTGTCATTCCAGCTGCTGTAGCAACTGGATTAGTGACAGAATTCCACAAGGGAACACACACAGACAAAACAGCCATTGAAAAGGCCCTAGAGAGACATTTTTACATTCCGCGACTACCCACGCTAGCACAAGCAGCAGCCAGTAGATGTGTAGAATGCGCCAGAAACAACCCAAGACAAGGGCCTGTACCAACTCCCGGAGTACAAGCAGTAGGGGCCTCACCAATGAAAGAATTAATGGTCGACTTCACTGTTATGCCCCCTTCAGGAGGATATAAACATTTGCTGGTGGCTGTCTGCACCTATTCAGGCTGGGTGGAATAAATTATCCCCAGATATGGAATTCACTCCTCCATAGGCTCAGACAATGGTCCTGCCTTTGTTCACAAGTGCTTTGAGGAATTAGCAACTACACTCAAGATCACTTGGAAACTACACATCTCATACAGGCCTCAAAGTTCTGGAAATGTGGAAAGAATAAACCGCACCCTAAAGTTGCAACTGGCAAAACTCTGTCAGGAAACCCAAATAAAGTGGACTTTGATGCTGCCTATTGTCTTGCTGAGAATCCAGAGTACTCCAACAAAGAGGACAAATTTGTCCCCTTTTGAAGTACTATATGGTAGGCCCCACCCATCATTAGAGATATCAAGGGAGACTTACACCAGATAGGAAGGGTGGTGAACCATTACAGAAATTGGGGGAGAATATGCAGGATATAGGGAAGTTGGTTCAAGAGAAACTCCCCATAAGCCTGTCCAACCCCGTCCATCCCTTTTGCATCGGGAGATACAGTGTGGGTAAAGAAGTGGAGCCTAACCCCTTTAGGGCCCAAATGGAGAGGTCCTTACACTGTTCTGCTATCTACTCCCACAGCCATTAAGGTGGCCAAGGTGACCCCCTGGATACACCATTCTGGGCTGAGCAAAGTAGACTCTCAAGACCCCTTAAAGCTAAAGCTGACTAGAGAGATCAGAAAGAAGGACTCCAGTCCTGCTCTCAGCACATACCTGGAAGCTGTTGAGAGTATGCACGGTGGAAGAAAAGGATACATCTGACCAGAAGGAAGAACTCCAGCTCTGCTCCAGTCACACCCGGAAGCTGACTGGTCAACACACAGCGGAAGATGGGAATATACACCAATATGATGCCTGGTAAAAATGATTTAAGAAAATTGCTGGTAGCCATAATAGTAACCCTGACTAGAACAATGGGGGGGGAGGGCAGATCATGTGATCCATGTATCGAGATTATTAGAGTAGGATCACTAGTGTAATCACTAGAATGTTACTATGGCATTCTCATTATCAATGTGAAGGCACAGTCACTGACACATGTGTACATAATGAAACAACTTTTTCAATGTGCACTGTAGGGAACCAGGTAACCTGTTATGACCCCACCTATGGACCCACTAAAACCTGGTTGACCATATGGAGCTACGGTTCCACTGGCAAGCTGATAAACCGTACCCTAATTGCTAATCCCAATGCTGCAGCAAGCTTGATCTTTGATGTATGCTCTGCTATTAACCTAAACTATTCCCCCAGAAAAGGTTGTGGGGGGTGGGGTTAAAATGGGAAAGGGAGTACCTGGGAAATGATAAGTATATTTGCTCAGGGAAGGCTGCAACCCATGTAATAGCCATGTGGAAATATCAACACCTAGTTGTCCAAGATCAGCTAGACTGCCCTTAGTCCCTTATGATTTGGATGGTTAGTGGTTAATTGGTGATGCTTTATCTCACTCAAACGTTCACTACGATAGCATCAAAGGGGGAATATGGTAGCACCCAGATGTTGTAGTGTTCCCCTTTAAACTCTAACACTTCTAGCAGCCTGTGTTTGTAGAAGGATTTTGGCTCATCCCCCCCCCCCCCCTTATTTCCTATGTACCGTTTTGTAGCTGATATTTCTTATGTGCAGCTGCTGTCCAAGGGTATTCTGCAGAGTTTAGGAAGCCTTTTGAGCGTATAGAAAGTAGGAAAGAAATGTATGAATTGTGACTTAATCGTTGGTATATATGCTTATAAGATGTTTTCTATAACTCACTTAGCAGATGAGAGCACAAGCCATCTGTTGAATCAAAACAGCGCTGTTTTTAATAAATCAGTTGTTTCCCTCAGAAGTCCGTGTCTGGAGTTTTTTCTGGTTTGCCAAAATTGCTACTACAAGTTTATGGTCTGCTATTATTCCTTCAGTCAAAGTCAATGCATGGAAAGTTCATAACCAACCCATAATACATATATCTGAGAGAGAGGTGAATAATACAACTACTTTTGCCATTGCAAAATGACTGGGTTTTCAAAGACTTTTGTAAACAGTCTCTTATGTCCTTCTGTTTAGCATTTTAGGATCCACCTGGATTTTTTTTTTTATTAAATATGCATAACAGCATTGCTGAATGCCTTGAGTGTCATGTTATGCTTGCTCTGCACACCCTCTGGTAGCAAATATTTCATTGCAAGTCTTGACTATTAGGCCACATGCACATAGAATGTTTTAAAAATGCTCCTCCTCTTGGCAGCAGCGTTTTGGCGTAAAAAAAGCCAGACTCTTGTAAAAGTGTCTAACTCACAAGCATTTAGGTGCATTTACAGGCATCAAGCGCTTGGGCGTTAATTAATTCCATTGACCAAAATAATACTTAATTCTAGCCATTGAAATGAATGAATGTGCAAACAATAAACACATCTAACCTTAACATACGTTTAGGCGCATTTACCTGCGTTAAGCATTTTTTCTGCTGCTCCTAGACGCATTGACCCTCAGCTGTTTCCCTGCTTGTCAATGCCCCTGCCACTAAATGCTTCTAAAAGTCTATGTTCATGAACACATAGGATAACATGCAGGGGCATTTACAGTGAGAAAAAAGTCATCAATATTAGAATTTTTGGGGGGCTTGGGAAATATCTGTTTTTGGGTCTAGCTCACAATTAGCAACCCCTTAGTGTAAGTAATATTGTGTCTCTTCACCCCATACATCTGAAGTAACAGGGTAAAGTACATGATTTAGAAAATACAAAACGAAACCACCTTGTGTTAACACTACATATGTGTTTCAGCCATTATGTAAAGAAAACTATATAAAAAATTCCAAATATACCTTGTAAACATGACAAAGTCATATATGGATAAAATTTTTAATAGTACCACAGAGATTTTATACATACCATGTTTTACATGTGCTAATATACTTAGAGGTATTCAGCGTGCTTACAATACAATTAAGTCTATACTTGTCTCCACTTAAATGTTGCTGAAGCTGACAATCATTATATTGCTGTATAAAACAGTCCTCATAAGATACATTCCTTTCAGGAAAGAAAAAATCTTTCCATCCAGTAAACGTCTGTAGGTCCAATTCAGACAGCACACTCAATCTTTCAATTGTAGGCTAGTTTTACACTTTTGATTTGGGAGAGAACAGTTATTTGTAAAGTGGTTGTAAAGGCTCAAGGTTTTTACCTTCATGCATTCTATGCATGAGAATATAAAATCTTCTGTATGCAGCAGCACCCCATCCTCTCTAATACTTACCTGAGCCTCATCATGATGCAATGGTGTGCACAAGAGCCTTGGCTCTACAGGGACTCTCCCTCTTGAATTGCTGAGACAGTAGTGGGAGCCATTGGCTCCCACTGCTGTCAATCGCAGCCAGTGAGCCAATGAGGAGAAAGAGGTCATGGGGCAGAGCTGCAGGTCTCTGTGTGAATGGACACACAGAGCAGTGGCTTAAGAGTGAGCCTGCTTGGGTGCCCTCATAGCCAGCTGCTTGTTCTGGGGGCAGCCAGCACAAGGAAGGGACCAGGAGCGCAGGCAGGGGATACGAGAAGAGAAGAATCAGGGCTGCTCTGTGCAAAACCACTGCACAGAGCAGGTAATTATAACATGTTTGTTATTTGTTTAACCACTTTCCCTCAAGAGGATTTACCCCCCTTCCTAACCAGACTGTTTTGTGAATTACGGTGTTGCATTATTTTAACTGACAATTGCGCAGTCATGCAACACTTCCCCCAAATTAAATGTATGACCTTTTTCCTTCGAATAGAGCTTTCTTTTCTTGGTATTTAATCACCGTTCTGGTTTTCATTTTTTGTGCTAAAAAAAAGACAATTTTGAGAAAAAAACAATATTTTTTACTTTTTGCTATTAAACATGTCCGATAAAATAAAAAAAAAATCTAATTTCGTCATACGTTTAGGCCAAAATGTATTCTGCTACATGTCTTTGCTAAAACAAAATCCCAATACGTGTAAATTAATTGGTTTACGTGAAAGTTATAGCATTTACAAATGTAGGTATATATACTGGGATTTTTTTTTTACTAGTAATGGCGGCGATCAGCGACTTATAGCGGGACTGTGGCGGGCATTCTGACACTGGGGGGAATGACTTATTGTCACTAACATCCCCATTGACACCAATACAGTGATCAGTGCTATAAAAAGCAATGACACTGTACTAATGACACTGGGCAGGAAGGGGCTAATATCTGGGCGATCAAAGGGTTAACTGTGTGCTGTTTTACTGTAAGTTGTGTTTGTACTTTCAACTGTAAGTACACTACTTTGTATGGCTCTGCTATGCAGAGCCATACACAGCAGTGTTCAGGAGCTGACAGGGAAGATAACTGTATTATTTACATACAGTTCTCTCCCCCATCGGTCACCGTGTGCTGGCGAGTAATCACCGGCACGGAACCTGGTGAATGACAGCCGAGGACGTGAAAAACGGTGCAGGTAGGGTGAGTTTGCGGCCCACACGCCCCCCCCCTCAACCGTAAATGATAAATCACGTATATATACGTGATTTTATGCACCCCTGCCACCCTGTAGCAGTATATCTGCTATAGATCGGCAGGAAAGCAGTTAAAGAAAAAAAAATTGCCTTTAGTATCACTATAATATCTATTTCATGATAGAAAAAAAAAAGTTCAGCAGACACTCCCTAATTTCCTAGAAGGAAATCTGCCAGTAGTATGCTATATACAACAACCACTGAATGCTATATGCAGTCTTCAAATGGAAACAGAACAATGCTGTGAAATGTTCCTAGACCCATGTAGGAATCAGAAGCACAAATTGTTTGATAGTTACATCCAAATATGTTAAAAATTTCAAGCAGTCAATACCTCAATTTTCCCCAAAGTGGGAGTCTGCAGATTGTGTGATTATAAACCTGCAATACAAGACTTTCAGACAAAGAGTCCAAGTGCATGGGCAGCACTGATTTGTTTAGAAGCAAGTGCTTTATACCAAGATCCCAAATAGAGTTTATATATCAATGCCCTTGTAGAAGTACAGCGACAGTGTCAAGAATGTGCATGACAAGTCCTACCACCCAACCCATCAATGCCTTCACTGCTCTAAGCTACATTAGTGGTACTTAGCCATCTTCTGCAGATGGCCAGGTGCAGATGACCAGAATTCCTGCTTGGACTCGACTTGTTTTGAAGCTCACAAACAGCTTCTTCAGGCAAGCAGAACTGTAATGCAATGTCTGGGTCTTGTCTAAAAACACCCACATCATGCACCCCAATACATTATCCAAAACGGGTGGTGCCAAAAGGGCCAGCATAAATTGCATCATTATGATAGCTGCATCAGTACACATACTCACAAAGCACAAGTCCCAAAACCAGAAAGTACCTACTGCAAGGTGCCCCAACCTTATGGTCTTAGAACTAGGAAGTGCCAATAAAATTCATTAAAGGCATCATGGACACCTTTTCCCCTCAGGAATCAGATACATTACTGAATGTATCCTACATAAAGTGAAAATATGTATACTCATATGTTGTGCATAAAGGGAAATTGGCAAAACATTAAAATCTATATTATTATAAAGTACCATAAATTGCAACCTTTACATATTAGTGTTTTGGTATAGATCAAAATATCAGTATATTATTAATAGAATAGTATCCGTATGTAGCATTGAGCTGGGCTCTTTAAATCCTGCCCTGCAGTGCTAACAAAATAAATAGCCGCAAAAACATTTTTCCTCTTCTCTCCTGTTATGGACAGCTGCAAGATCTAAGCATACCACTTGTATGAGACTGAACAAATTAGGAGTGCAACAAGACATTCATAACAGAAGAACAACACAGAACCTTTTAGCTAGTAGACCAACTTTATGGAGCCCTAATGGAAGCTCATGGGAGGCAACAGCATTCAGAACATTTACAATATATGATCAGAAGTATGTGAGAACCCTCCATATGATTGAGTTCTGACATTTCCAGTGAAGCACTGTTAATGCTGCAACATATGGTAGAAAGACATTTGAGACAACTGTGCACTTCCACCTTAATGGCAACAGTTTAGGAGGGCCAATTTATGTTCCAGCATGACTATCCCTTTGTGCACAGTGCCAGCTCCATTAAGACATGGAACGATGAGCTTAGTGTGGAGGAACTCAAGTGACCTGCACATAGCTATGACCTCAACCTTACTAAACACTTTTGGAATAAATTGAAACAACGATTGTAAACCAGATCCACTTATCTAATATTCCCTGGCCTCACAAATGCTTTCTTGAAAGAGATAATATTGCTATAGCTGCTAAGGAGTGTGTGTGTGTGTGTGTGGTGGTATTGGGGGTGTGCTGTAGCAACTCCATATTAATGACCATTGTTTTGGAATGGATTGATCCAAATTATATAGGTATGGCAGTCTGGTGTCCACAAACGTTTGTCCATATAGTGAAAATGATAATCATTTGCTAAAATAAAACAGTAGAAAGGCCTCTGTTACATTGCCAAGATGAATAAAAGCACATTCTGAAAACTCACAACAAATAGCTTAAAATAAATCGAATCACTGAAAAAAATGAAAGACACTAAATGAGTCAAAAGCATGCAGAAGAACATAAAAATATTCATAATACTCTAAATGAAACCTACCAGTGGGTGAACAGTACATTATCATGCATTATGCTGCCACAAAGAGGAGTTTTTTGTAAATTGCCAATGGGTACATTAAAATGATTTTACTTTCTAGAAATAGCCAGCAAGACCTGTCTGCTGCCAAGACAGCCAGCATAGTTCCTAGCTACTGAGATTAACTCTGTAGGGGGCCATTAAGAGACAATAACCTCATTCTTAGTTGTACGGTTACAGAAAATTGCTATTTTTGCAACAACTTTGAAAGTATGAGTTTGGCTATTTCAAGATGAATACAGAGTTATTTAGGGCTTGAAGAGTTTCCATTGATATGAGCTTATTGTAAGTACCATCTCAAAAAGCAGAGAAACGATGGCTAAAAAAAGTTCAGAGAAATACTGCAGTAAAATTATATTGGCTATAATTAATATTGCACATATAATGTCTTGTACTTAATTAAAGAAAATATTGGGTAATAGTGCCTAAGTTCCGTTTTTTAACTCAAAGGCATTTTGGTAATATATCACTTTTATGCAGTGTTCAAACATAATATAATAAAATAGAGTCATTTTCTGCTGACCTTTCCCACAGTAACAGGGAAACTTCTGGCATAACAAGGTATAGGTAAAGTTTAGCATACATTATAAAAATGTTTGTTATAGTATTTGCTTGATAATCTGCCCAATAGCAATAAATAAATAAATAAAAACTATAATAATAAGATGTTGTCTTATTCCTCTGCTAAACATGTCTGCTGAAATGCTAAATTTATTACAAAGCTTATACCATTGGATAGAACAAAAGATGGAAAAGGATTAATGAAATACAAAGCTTAAAACTCCTGACAGTAATGTTTTTTTTCAATATATAACTTTTGTCTCAAAGTATACTGTGCATTGATAAGTAGTCTACTTTTGATCTTCAGCTTGTTATTCTCACCAGTATAATATCACTACATGAGTTTCAGGTGTATAAAAGATACAAATGAGTTGATTTTGGCACAGGCTTGGTATCTCTGTGTGTTTTTGGAGCAATGACCAAGAGCTTTCGGATTTTATCCAAACTCAAGAAACTTCAATATCTTAAGCAAAAAACTAAGTAAGTTTGGATTTAAAGTCATAGTTCACCTTTATTAAAAAAAACTGCCTATGCAGGTAAAGGGTGCCTGTAGATAAAAACAAACTGTGCAGATTTGAAGTTGAAAAATATCCTTGCTATAGGTGTAGGCCATTTACGTACCTCTTGAAACCTATGTTAAAAACTACCAGAGATTGTACAGTCACTTCCTTCCTTGTTGCTAAGACATTGCAAAGAGACTCCTAGGTCTTACTGTTCACCTCCACCAACACAGGGGCATGCTCACAAATGCTGAGCTCACAGCTACTGCATCAAGGGAGAGAAAGTACATGTGAAGGGGTTTGAATCAGAAAAAGAGCTCACTTCTGTGATGGAGGAGGTGAAGAGCTAGGAAGATTCTTAGCAACATCCTAGTAACAAGGCAGGATGAGATGATGTGATCTCTGGGAGTTTTTCAGTCAGGTTTTAGGGTATATAAGGTAAGTATACCTTAGGTATGTAAATGGCCTACACCTATTGCAAAGGCATTAATCGCCTTTGGTCAAGGCTGCATAGTTTGGTTTTTTTCTACCGAAGCTCCTCACCTGTACAGGCTGTCTTTTTGTTAAGGGTGAACTATGCCTGTAAAGAGGTTAACCTAATGATGGAGTTAATGTGGAACTACATTGTATCTGAGCACAGCAAAGAGCTATTTAGTTCATTGTTATTATTCAAATCAATCTCCCCCATCCAATTTTGCTGAGATTTAATCTTGAAAAACAACCCCTGGTACTTCTGGCAGTGGCCATATTGAGTAAGTTCAGATGATTCATGCAGCATTTACTTCCTGGAATCCATCTTCCCTTAGCTCAGGCATTGGCTGAGCTGATAACCCATCTTCCCCTCCTAAAGGCCCCTGGGATGTATGACATAATTTGCCTAGGCATGGACACTGGAAGTAACTGAAGATATGTAACAAAAAAAGTTTTAAACAAGTAAATATGATATACTTTCCTATCTCTTTACTAATGCTAACTGCATAAGAATTAAAAATAGCCAATGTTGATTGAGAGAGTGAAGTTTACCTTTAAGTTTAAAATGCATCTCTCACTGTAACTGGTGTGGAAGTGATAAGACACTGTAACTGGCATGGTGTTGATGGCAGACTCTGTACTTGACATGGCGGTAATCACAGACACTGTAGCTGGCATGGTTGTGACCACAGATTCTGTAAATGGTGTGCTGGTGATTACAGATACTGTAACTGGCATAGCAGTAATCACAGACACTGTAACTGGTGTGGCGGTGATTGCGGACATCATAACTGGGGTGGCAGAGATCAGGGACACTGTAACCAGTGTGGTGATATCAGGCACACTGTAATTGGTGTGGCTGTGATTAGGGACACTTTGAATAGGTGGCAGTGATTGGGGGAACTGACTGGTGACATGGGGGTGATTAGGATTTTTTTTCCACTGTGATTGCTTTTACAGCCATAGTAATTGTTAAAGCAATCATTTATCACTCTTTCAAGCTGCATTCCTGCAGCCATTGAGAAATACTGTGATCTATATGATTTTGTCACAGCTATCACATGAAACAAGGCTACTATGAATTGCCTTGTAGCATGTGATCTCTGTGACCAATCACAGAGACCACAGTAGTAAACAATGATGCCAGGAAATTACATTTAATATTACTGGGGAGCCATGAAGTGGCTCTGCAGTTTACATATGTATTTGCAAATGTGTGCAAGCGAAACCCCTGTTTTTAACATTAACTGTTAGACAGAACAATTCGGTTTGTTGCAGGCGGCTGGTAAGTTGAGCTGGGAATATTTCTTTGTTGTTGTTTGACATGTGTTGCCCTTCCATGTGCTCCGTGCTGTGAAGGCCAGCTATAGTTTGGGGCAGTTGCCGTTTGTTTGTACTGTTGGTAATTTGGTGAGGGAGTGCACTGGACACCTTTCCTGCCATTGTGCTATATGCTGGGTGTCCAATGTGCCCCTGTGCCTATTAAAGAGGACTGGGCTCCTTCCAGGCATTCCTGCCCTCAATATATCCATTATCATATATGTATTCCTACTATGGAGGATCTCAAAATTTATAGAGTTAGGACTGCAGATAGTACTGGGGTGCCGTGAAGTGGCTCTGCAGCTTCCTCGTGTATTTGCAAATGTGTGCAAACTAAACCCCTGGTTTTAATGTGAACTGGGACAGTTCAGTTTGTTGCAGGCAGGCTGCCAAGTTGAGCTGGGAATTATTCTTTGTTGTTTTTTGACATGCATATCCCTTCCATGTACTCCTTGCTGCAAAGGCCAGTTATATTTTCTGGCAGTTGCCGTTTGTTGGAAATGACATCTTGTTTACTACTGTGCATGTAATCGCTGATTGAACAATCCTTGCATTACCCGGTTGCCAAGTGCCCCTTATTCTGCTTTGCTCAGCGCAAAAGCACTTAATATTCATGTGCTGTATTTATAGTTTTATATTTCAATATTTTTATTGAAAGATTTCAGTATAAATACAGGGTATGATAATCAAACATGGTACGAAATACAGTTCACAGTCAGATAGAATGATACATTTGTGTGAAGTAAATTCCCCACCATTTGGCTGGGGATTTTGTATATCAGAGCTGCATTGACCTGAGAGGTATGCTTGGTTAGGTGTGAACAGTATAAGGGTGATGATCTTATATAGGGAAGAGAAGGAACATGGATAAGAGGTGAGGGTGGGGTGAGAGGGGGGAGGGAGGCAAGGGGGGGTAGCACCAGTCATTGGTCAAGAATCTAACTGTTATAGAGTTAGTATATCAGTCTTTAACGATGCAGTTTGGGTTTTGCAGTCATCGAGACCATTGGTGTTTGAACTTGTGGTAGGAAGAATTGAGGGCTATTCTTCTTTCCATATCACATTGGAAGTTAAGGTCTGACAAAAGTGAGGAAAGGGAGGAAATATTGGTAGAGTTCCATAATTTAGTGAGGTTGTTCGTAGCAGCTGCCAGTGTATGAATAATAATAGTGCGAGAGTACGTGGGGAATTTGTCGATTCCCATTGTTAGGAGAGCCAGGGCAGGGTTTGGTGTTATTGGAGTGGCAGTTATTGTTGAGAGCAGTTGGAAAACGCTGTTCCAATAGGATCTGAGGGATTTACATGCCCAAAGTATATGGAGAATTGATCCTGTTTCTCCACACTGTCTCCAGAAAGTGGATGGGCATTGAGGGTAGTATAAAGAGAGTTTGGTTGGGGTAAGGTACCATTGGTGCAAAATTTTCATGTATGATTCCCAGTGGGAGCTACAACGGGAAGCTTTATGAGTGATGTTAAAGCTTTTCCCATGTGTGCGGTAGTATTGATTGTGAGAGGAGTTTCTCCCAGTTGGATAGAGAGGAAGCCTGTAGGGAAAATTGTGAATTGGTTATATATGTATAGAAGATTGAGATCCCTTTTTTCCGGTATTGTGTTTTGTTTAAAAATTGGTATGCTGTGGAGGGAATTTTCCAAAAGTGTGGGATGTTTACCTTTTGTAAGGAGTGAGCTATTCTCAAGTAGGTGAAATGTTCTTTGTCGGGGAGGTTAAATTTATACCAGGGTATAGTGGAGAGCGGAGTCTGATGTCCAGCTGCTGGGATCTGCTGTCCCCCTCATGGCTGCTGTGTCCTGTGTCTTTGCAGCCGGTGCCATCTTGGATCCCTGCAGTGACAGCAGGGAAGAATTGGGTTAATTTCCCTGGTTGTCCAGGTGTTTTGCGGCGGTGAGGCATGGTCACAGAGGGTTGTACACCCTTTATCTTTGATCCTGAGCGGTTTATGCCCCTCGAGGGCCGGGGTGTGCCGCGATGTGTCTGGCGGGTGGACGGAGCTGAGCTCAAAGCGCGTCCATCCAGGAGCCGGCCATGCATCTATTTATATTTTTAAATGGCTTCAAACTAGTTCACCTAGAACAGCAAGGCATCTTGGAAACATTGCTGTTTGATACAGAAAAGGAATTTTAAGACAAACATGGACATTCGCAAAAGGTAACTCAAGAGGCACATTGTATTTGTGAAGAAGTACACAGAGACCCAGAACCTCATTAAATCAGGGAAAAACCTAGTAAAGTAGTTGTTCAAATCATTACTTGTATATTTAATGGTGGAGGTCATTATCACAAAGTACTTTAAATTATAGGGATGTTTGAGCAAATAACATTCTTGATGTCAAATAATGCTGTTGATAGAACTACTGCTATTTTTAAGAATTTTGGATGCACTAGATAAGACGGTCACAATATACTACACAAATTGGAAAATTACCATAAAGATTAGGCTCAATTTTTATTATGTAAGCATCCTGCTTTTACAATTTACTGAAAGGGCATATTTACTATTTGGCTAACATTTTAGGCATTAAAGGATAAATAAATTCAAGAACAAAAATTAAATATATTACAGTATGCTAGTCCTTAAATTTCTGGCAATTTTCAGCATATATAGAAAACATCTCTAAAGCTTGCCAGAAATGCACTGTCCTTGTCTCTACCTAGAAGTAAAAACACTCTTATCTTTGGTGTGTAATTTACTAATTTAATCATTTTATCATGTAATGAGGATAAACAGAGGCAAACCTGCTTGAAGTCCAGCTTGAGTGACAACCATGGCTTCCTCCATGGATACAGCTGAGGAGTGAGCTTGAGCCATCCTAGCATAGTAAGCATTCTATGCACAAGATAACCAGGTGGCAACAAAGATTATTTTCTTTTTGTAAAAACCATTAGAGATAATGATTGAGTTCACTGTAGTAAATCTTATGTTTGAGATATGTGGACCAGGTAAAATAATGTAAGACTTAGTCTTCACCAGAATGCATTGCCTGGCCGTTGAACTAGGGTCAGCTGGCCTAGGATTGACACTAAGGCCTTGATTCACTAAGATGTGAGTGTACTAGCAGAGACTGACCATTCAGGCAGACTCCGGTCAATCAATCAGTCGTCTGACCAGCGTCTAGCAAGCTCATTGACGAGCGTCTACTGACTACTTTGCTATCACTAAATGTGGTATCCCGTCTGGCACATTTTTAGGTGCAATACCGGATATGTTCGCTAGATGGCGCACAAGCGCGGGCTTTATTAACATTGGCGTTCTTATGATGGCAAAAGAGAATTCTTAGAATGTAATAAATAGTACACCTGTATTAGAATTTTCTATTTTCTTCTATTTCTTTTCTTGCTGTGTCTCCAAAATGATCAGGAAACTAATGCATTTACTAATGAATGTCATACATTCTGTACTCAAAATGTTAAACATTTTCACACTTATATCTCAAATAATTTATATACTTCTAATTTCCCAATATAATTATATATCTTCATTCTCTTTAATCACGTAACTATTCTATGGTAAAGACAAGTGCAGCGCTATAAATGCATGTGATCAATAATGAATGCATGTAAAAACCAAAAAGTGCAAAGAATTGCAACAATGATGTAATATTGTAAATGGTGCTAAAATAAGTTCATAGAATCATTCCTGAATAATGGAATGTCCTTCGTGTGAGAGTAGAAACTCAGAGAGTGCCTATGAATGGCACGTGTGGTCTCTCCGTGACGGACAGTAGTGCATGAACTTGTGAAAGGTAAACCACCCTTGGGACTGGTCTACACTCACCAGAACAAAAGTATTAATGTGTATGGGTTATACACATCACACATCTGGGGGTGCAGCGGTATGCTGGCAGTTATGGGTTAGTCATCCAGCTCCATCCATCCATCCATCCATCCATCAGGGTGGGTGCCCAAATGGTCCTGGGGAGGAATTAGCTCAGCCACAGGAGCCAGAAAGGTGCTCAATAGTGTAGTACACTGTCACAGGGGTGGATGACCTTTCACGAGTTCATGCACTACTGTTCGTGGTTATATTTATCTTGTGTAATACCATTTTACTAGTCTATATCATTTGACCAGCGCTCGCTTTATCATTTTTAAACAATGTAACTATTCTACATTATAGCTCAAACTGTGTCTCCCACAGTGGTTTAGTGGTTAGAGCTCAGAACTTACAGCACTTGGGTCATGGGTTCTAATCCCAGTCTTGGCAACATCCCAAAAAAATGGAGATCAATTTTCTGGGTTGTGGCAGGAATATTGATCAATCAATTATGATTTTGCCTAATGACTAGAAAGTGGATGAATGTTACTTGCGTACTGTTCTTCTGCCAATTAGGAAATGTGCAAGTTTCATGCCGTGTATATTTCATTGTAACTTTTTTCTCTTTTAAATCTGTCTCCTTATACAACTTGACCCCCTCCCCCACCCCATCATCACCTGTCCCATATGCAAATCTATGGATCACCGCCCCACTCTTTAACTATCTATTTACTGATCAAGTGAATGTGTCTCATTTTCTATCAGCTACAGCTCAGATCTCACATTATTATACAATTGCTGATTGTATCTCACCACTAGTCTGATTGAATTCACAATTCCTGGTCAGTCCTGTTCCCTGACCTCTAATAACCTTTAGGGCCAGTTCACACTACATGTGTTTCAGTTGCTTTTTCAGCATCACAAACGCACAGAAAGAAGGTTAAATGGTTGTCAATGTCATAGTTCACATCAGCGCTTGCATTTTCAATGCATTGCAGGTGCTGTAAACAAAGTTGACCACGCTGCATTGTTTCTGCACAGAACTGTACTGGAACACATTGAAACGTCCTTGAATGTACTAAAACGCACATGTCCCTAACTACATTGAATACAAAGAAAATAGAAAAAAATAAGTGGAAGGGATACAAAAATGCAATGTAAACATGTCCAAAATGCATCCAAAATGTACTGGAACACACTAAACATGCATGCCAAAAGGGCATGAAAAAAACCCATCAGGAACACATCTAGACTGTTTCTATAGTGTGAACCAGCCCTTAGGACTTGTTCACAGCATTGGTGGTGCAGAAACGCATGCAAGAACACACATTTTCCAGCACAGCAAAGAAATGCAATGCCCTATGTAGATGTGCGCAGGTACCATGATGAAAACGTTGTTGCACCTACACACGTCTATTAAAAACAGCCCCATTCACAGCCACAAATACGCATGGCACCACACTACTGTGCGGTTAGGTGCGACACACTTGGAAAATAACATAAAAATAAGCCAACATGGCTAAAACATATCTTGAAAATATGGGGACTCTGATATCCGGCGACAGTCCGTTCACGAACGAGAAGCAATTCTGCACCCCTAAAACCAACATAGAGGAAAGGGATGGTCAAATTGCTGTGCTGCTTCCAAACCACCTCTGGCATGCCAGGGTCATTATGCAGGTCCTCGATGCCAGTTCTTGCCTGCGGCCACAAAATATCCACTGGCCACAAGTGAAGGTGAGTGGAGGACGTGAAGGTGGATTTCTACCAGCTTCAACCGCAAGCAGTACCACTCCTGAAAAATGAGAGCAAATAATCATTGACACGTCATCATGACAGTCAATTCTCAGTGCAGGCTATCTAGAGTGTCTTTCCTTTTTAACCATTTCAAGAGTTCAAGGAAACATTCTTGGAGCATCTACTGTGTTTGGAAAGGCCAAAGGTCCCCCCCTCCCCCAGGCACACTAATACTTATGCAGGCCATAGACGGGGAGAAAAACAGCCGATTTTTCTTTTAAAAAATGAAAAATCGGTTGTTCAAGCGGCCGATGTTACTAGCAATGGTAAAAAAAAAAATCGGCCGATTTTCATTCCGTCTACAGCCAGCAAAAAGTGTCCCTGCAGAGAGCTCCGCTATTTCTTTGACAGTTCTTTGACATTTATAGCGGTTGCAACAATGTATTTGTATCCATTTCGGATACAGATGTTTTTATTCGGAAACAAATAGATACAATGTTGCAACCGCTGTAAATGTCAAGGAACTGTCAAAGAAATAGCGGAGCTCTCTGCAGGGACACTTTTTGCCATACTGGAATTCCTCTCATTTTTCATCCTTCTTCTTCCTCTTCTTCTTCTTCATCATCATCCTCTTCTACTTCTTCTTCATCATCATCCTCTTCTTCTTCATCATCATCATCCTCTTCTTCTTCTTCATCATCATCCTCTTCTTCAACATCCTCTTCTTCTTCATCATCTTCATCATCATCATCATCCTCTTCTTCTTCTTCTTCTTCTTCTTCTTCATCATCATCATCATCATCCTCTTCTTCCTCTTCATCATCTTCTTCTTCATCATCATCATCCTCATCATCTTCTTCATCATCATCATCATCCTCTTCTTCATCATCATCATCCTCTTCTTCATCATCATCATCATCATCATCATCATCATCATCCTCCTCTTCTTCTTCTTCATCATCATCATCATCATCATCCTCTTCTTCTTCTTCATCATCATCATCATCATCCTCTTCTTCTTCTTCTTCTTCATCATCATCCTCTTCTTCTTCTTCATCCTCATCTTCTTCGTCTTCTTCACCATCATCCTCTTCTTCTTCTTCTTCTTCTTCATCATCCTCTTCTTCTTCTTCTTCATCATCATCATCCTCTTCTTCTTCATCATCATCCTCTTCATCATCATCTTCTTCTTCTTCATCATCATCATCCTCTGCATCATCACCCTCTTCTTCATCATCATCATCCTCTTCTTCTTCTTCATCATCATCATCCTCTTCTTCATCATCATCCTCTTCTTCATCATCATCATCATCCTCTTCTTCATCATCCTCTTCTTCATCATCATCATCATCCTCTTCTTCTTCTTCTTCTTCATCATCATCCTCTTCTTCCTCTTCATCATCTTCTTCTTCTTCATCATCATCCTCTTCATCATCATCCTCTTCTTCATCATCTTCTTCATCATCCTCTTCTTCTTTTTCTTCTTTTTGTCTTCCTCTTGCAGGTCACTGCTCATGTGCAGATTTTTTATCAGTAAAAAATCGGCCGATTTGCCCATCATTGCCGCGAAAATCGGCCGATCGGCAAATTCGGCCGTTTTTTTTCCAACTTTACCGAAAAAAAAATCTGCCAAAATACCGAAAAACGGCCAAACAAATAGCCCACTAACGATCCGAAAATCGGCCGATTTTATTTTCGGGCCGAAAAATCGGCCGATTTTCGACCCATCTATGGCCTGCATAAGATATGGTGTGGCCCTAGGGTCAATGTGTGTTTAGAATACTTCCAAAATGCACATACAAAAACACTACATCCAAATGCATGTTGCATTTCTATAGCATGTTAAACAGAAGAATAATGCACTTCCATAATGTTAACATGCGCAAGTAAAAATAGACAAAATCCACATCCTTTTATTCTGGCTTCACATACATGCATTGTGGTCTAACACCGCACTCCTGGGCAAATCACATGCAATTTGTGTGCGTTGCAATTAGAGACAAACATTTTGCACACCTCAAATTGCACCGCATCCGGGCCAAAAATGTGCAGGACCCTTTTTCAGGGTATGCACATGGGTGTGAATAGGCATGCCATCCAATTTGGCAAATCGCAATACGCTTTGTGTACCAATTTTGGTGTGTTGGTAACTTCACCTAGAAAGCCGCAGCAGGTGGCATGAAGGGGTTGCGGTTGTGATGCGGTGCAGCGCTTGCACAGAAAACACTGCAAATTTCACATCGCATCTGTGTGAAAGCAGAATGTGCAAATATGTGGCTTGACAAAGCACAGTGGTCAGTGCAGATTATTTTCAATCCATGTTTTTTTACACTTTTCATTCACTGGTTTAACTCAGGTGATCATTAATCACAATTATCTCCGGAGATCACATGCAGCCCCTCAACCATCTACACATATCTCTGGAAATCTATACAGATCTCCTTGAAAAAATGTCTCCTCTCTTCTTCGGAAAACAATTGTCCTCCACCTCATAAACAGGGGGACAGAGAAGACTTCTCCTTGATAACTAAAATCAGATTAATTATCTGTGCTTTAAAACATACACCAATACTGCAAATGCATTGTACTGTCCAAGGCATTGCACACTAACGCATTGCACACTAGAAATGTCAAATGCGTTAGTGTGTACAGTGCATGAGTGTAAAATGCTTTAGTGCACACTGCAGTGTACAACGCATTGCACACTGTAATACACTGTACAAAGTAATACCGTGTACACCCACACATTGTAGACTGTAATGCACTGTACACTGTCATGCAGGATGGAGCAACGCATTGCACACTGTGATACCGTGTACACCCACACATTGTAGACTGTAATGCACTGTACACTGTCATGCAGGATGGAGCAACGCATTGCACACTGTGATACCGTGTACACCCACACATTGTAGACTGTAATGCACTGTACACTGTCATGCAGGATGGAGCAACGCATTGCACACTGTGATACGCTGTCCACTGTCATGCAGAATCCAGCAACGCATTGCACACTGTAATACCGTGTACACCAACACATTGTAGACTGTAATGCACTGTACTCTGTCATGCAGGATAGAGCTACGCATTGCACACTGTGATACCGTGTACACCCACACATTGTAGACTGTAATGCACTGTACACTGTCATGCAGGATGGAGCAACGCATTGCACACTGTGATACCGTGTACACCCACACATTGTAGACTGTAATGCACTGTACACTGTCATGCAGGCTGGAGCTACGCATTGCACACTGTGATACGCCGTCCACTGTCATGCAGAATCCAGCAACGCATTGCACACTGTAATACCATGTACACCAACACATTGTAGAATGTAATGCATTATACGCAGTATACATGTCCAGATATTCAAAGATTAGCCATGAAGGCCTAGCTGGTTACCTATTTGGCGACCGCAGATAGCCGAATAACGCTACACTGCATCCAGGCAGCTCTGGGAGGGTGTCATATGACATCCTGGCAGAACACGCTCTCCGTGATTGCTGTGTCCTAAGGACACAGCTGATTATGTGATGTGGTAAAGGCCAATCACAGCGGCTTTTTACCATGTGATCAGCCATGTCCAATGACACGCTGATCACCGGGAAATGCATTTGCCGGGTCTTGGCTGCACTTTCATCACGCTGTCAGAATGTGTGGAAAGTACTGCCGAGAACCAGCAGTTATCAAAGCAGGGGTCGGCCCCGATGATCAGTGCCCACCAGTGCCACCCAACAGTTCCGCCCACCTGTGGCCAGCAGTGCCGCCTCATCAACGCACATCAGTGTTGCTAAATTACCAGTTTACCAAATGTTATAAACAGACGTTTATTCATTATGAGCTATTTTGTGGTTTATCGAGCAAAAAGTAAAACTCACAGCAGCAAGTCAATACCACCCAAAGAAAGCTCTATTTGTCTGAAAAAACTGATACAAATTTAAGATGGGTACAATGTGGCATGACCGCACAATTGTCATTCAAAGGGTAACAGTGCAGAAAGATGAAAATTGGCCAGGACAGGAAGGGGGTAGGAGTACCCAGTAGGCAAGTGGTTAATATAATTGACCCATCAATACCCAGGAGCTAATGTACAGAAAAGTAGCATGTGCACCAAGTGAGATTCTGCTAGGCCCCACCCACAAAATTGCAATTACCTGTCCCTCACATGTTATAAACATATTTGCAATGGCCACACTTACTGTACATATAAGGATCATCTCCTCAGTTGAGAACTGTGCTCTCGCCATGTCCAAATGCCAATAAAGTTATCAAAATTTTCAACCAACACAAAACCTCCAACCACTTGTCATCCACTTACACTCCCCACAACCACTTCCGGGTGCGCGCGCACGTGATGATGACTTCCAGGATAGCCGTTCATGCGCCATGCGGGCACCTGTTTGGTGCTTATTTGTTTGCAATCGCGCATTACTATGCACGGCTATGATAGCTTTCGCAAATGTGTGTTTCTTATTGATTTGTTTTTTTTAACCTTGGCTAATATTTGTTGCCAAAGGCCAAAAATCAACAAAGTGTGGACTATTTTATTACTGTAAATCGAATTGTAGAAAACCTGTAGCTGGCTGCACAGTGAATGTGACATTCATTAGTACATAATATTGTGGTGCAAGTGGGTTTTTTTTTTTTTTGGTTTTGAAAAAGCCAGTTTGCACACACCTGCATATTCACGCTCTTACAAGCTACATTTGAGCAGAATATATAAGTATACAAAGTAACTATTAAGGTTAAAAAAAACAAAAAAAGAAAGCGCCAATCAACAATATCAATCCTCTCCAGCAGCAAACCTTTAACCCAAACTATTGGTAAAATGTAAAAAATCAGCAATAGGAATGCGCTAAATATATATCAAAATTAACATCATAAATATATGTGTAAAAAGTCCAAACATAAAAAACTTTTTAGTGAAAATAATCCATAAATTTCGTGTATATAAGTGTACAAAAGAAAGTCCAACACCACAAAGAACAGAAAATTTTCTTCTTTAAACATATAATTCCACCGTGCTTTATCCACCACCAAATGAATGGAATGAACTCACCAGAGCTCAATGCTGATTAGATTATAAATCAGCACAAGCGCGTTTGCTCTGGGAGCGATGAGTAAGTAGATCATGAAGTAGCACTCTATAGTCTAGACACTTCCAGATAGCAGGAACAATACTCTGCAATGATTTTGAGGTATAGCCAAGACTCCTTATACAACGATCATCCTCCAATTGTATAGTAAAATCACTCAAAAATAAAGAAAAGGCATGATGGTGCAGCAAGTAAGAACCATTTAAAACTTTTATTTCAATTGCATCCTACTCACAAAATGAAGTGTCCACCTGACACTGGTATAGCAAGCGATCAAGTATACGGAATGGACGAGCCCCGTTCACCGCGGACACCTCGCCGACAGCTCCAGGGAACGTCCTGACGTCATCCAATAAGCTCCGCCCTACGCGTTTCGTCACTCTGACGTCCTCACGGAGCGGCATGGATCAAGACGTCAGTGAGACATATATATACCGCTCGCACTCTGCATAATAGTGCTTTTCAACCAATAGCGGTAATAACCACACACCGCTTGCATTCACGCATAGCGGCGCTTCCTGACCAATACAAGTGGCGGTGTATTACCCACCACCACTCGCTTGGCAAGATTACATAGTATACCAATATCAATTATAACAAATATCTTTTCCTTTATAATTATATATCATAATAAATAAATTGGGTTTCACATAAACCACTATAAAAAAACATATTAAAAGCATTGAAAAATAAAAATAAAAATAAAAATTAAAATTGAACTCAAAGAAAATTGCAATAAATTAAAAATGAATTACAAAATCCCAAATGTCGAGTTCTACAAGGACAACTTTATATTACTCGACATTTATATTTCTTTGTCAACCAGTGCATTCCTTCATAATTCTCAATTCCATAGTCACCATATTACATAAAGAGGGACTCCAACACATCTCATATTCAAAGGAGATGTATATGCATACATTCACTACAAATTCCAATATTAATATCGTATCACAACTACAAGTAATAAACTTATTTATCCCCAAGACTAAAATCACCTTAAAGGAAAGAACTCCCTATAAATCACTTCAAAGGGAGAATCTTTTCTTCATCCTTACTTCTATTAGTGATATGCATGCATATATCATCCCTTATTTTTCCACCTATCTTATATATTTGGCATACTTTAACCTCTATACATATCTCTTTCAGCTTTTTATCAAAAATTGGTAAGGAAGCAGTTTAGGTCTATATCTATGTTTAACCCATTCGGTTTTAATACATCTAATTCATGTATCCAGAATGTTTCCCTTTTGGATATTGCATTAATCAAGTCTAGTCCCCTCCAATGTTTGTTAACTTTCTCTATTCCATAAAAGGTGACTAGACTAGGGTCACTATCATGTTTCATTTTGAAGTGCCTGGATACACTATGCTTATCATATCCCTTTCTTATATTATTAAGATGTTCTCCAATCCTAGTTTTTAATAATCTTCCTGTTCTCCCTACGTACTGTAACCGACATGGGCACTCCAGAACGTAGATCACATGAGAAGAATTACATGAAATTAATGAATTGATCTTATATTCCTTATTTGTATGTACAGAAGCAAAACTTTTTCTTTTTTTCTTTAAACCTTTTTGTACTGTTTTACATGCCTTACACTTGTTACAATTATAAAAGCCTTGTAATTCAGGAAAAAAGTTTTTTTCTTTAGGTGGGTCTAAAACATTGTGGACCAGTTTCATCTGCAATGATTTATTTTTCCTATATATAAACTTTGGTTTGTGTGGAATAATTTTCTTCAACGTCTCATCTTTAAGCAGTATAGGCCAGTATTTTCTAAAAATCTTCTCAATATCCCTATATTGGTTATTGAAATCAGAGATAAAGGCAATATCTCCTTTATTGTCCTTAATATTTCTACCCATCAAAAGTGTATCTCTATCTCTGTTCTCAATTATTTTTCTTTCGGTCTCCAAAAAGGATTTATCATAGCCTTTATCAACAAACCTATCTATAATAAGTCTGGATTGATCTACAAAATCTGTCTGCTGGCTACAATTCCTTTTAATCCTGGTAAATTGGCTCCTTGGCGTACTGAACAACCATCTCGGGTGATGTCCACTAGAGGTGGGGATATAACTATTTTTATCTACCTCTTTGAAAAAAGTTTTAGTATATATTTCACCTTCATGTTTATATATTGTGAGATCCAAAAAATTCACCTCTGTAAAATCACTCACAGCCGTGAACTTTAATCCATATTTGTTATTATTAATATGTCTCACAAATCCCTTTAAATTATCTTCCGAACCTCTCCAGATCATTATGATATCATCAATAAAACGCCTATATAACACTATTTCTGGCCATTTATCAAAGATACACTCAACCTCCCATTTATCCAAAACAATGTTTGCCACACTGGGAGCATATTTAGCTCCCATTGCCACACCCTTGCACTGCTGGAAGAAGGTGTTATTGTACCAGAAAAAATTGTTAGTCATAGCAAATTGTAACAAATTAATAATGAATCTTCTCTGGGTGGTTTTAATCATAAATTTCTGTTTCAAAGCCCATCTCACTGCTTTAATCCCATCCTCTTGCTTAATACTAGTATACAAAGCCTCCACATCAATAGTCACCAAAAAACAGTCATCAATCTCATCTATAGTTTTCAGTATATTAATAAGATCGCTGCTGTCTCTCAAAAAGGCACGATTATTCCTCACTATTAACTGCAAAAAAGAATCTATATATTCCCCAATACGGGAAAAGATCGAATTAATCCCACTCACAATGGGTCTCCCAGGTGGCTTCTGTTTATCTTTATGTAATTTAGGTAAATAATATATCACTGGAGTTTTAGGATGCTTGATATAAAGGTATTTCGCTTCTTTATCATTCAAAACACCTGATGTTCTTCCTTCCTTAATCAACTGCTTTAAACATTTTTTTAAACTTTTGGTCGGATTTGATGTTAAGATCTTATAAGTATCTTTCATATTCAACAGTCTACTCATCTCCAATTCATAATCTTTTTTGTTCAGAATCACAATACTGCCACCCTTATCTGCTCCTCTAATCACAATATCTTTCCTTTTTTCTAAATCTTTAATTCCTTGTATAATTTCTTTAGGGGTATATTTTTTCCTTTTTAGATCCATGTTTTTAATATCTGTCTCAACCATCTTTTTAAAGACCTCTAAAAATTCATTGCCTATATTCTTTGGATTAAATGTCGAAGCATTCCTTAAGGTGCTATGTTGATATACACTGGTTGACATATTATTGTTTCCTTTATTTTTATTTAACTCAAAAAAATTTTTTATATTTATTTTTCTCACAAATTTTTGGATGTCTATAAACACATCAAATTTGTTTACCTTCACATTAGGTATATACTTTAGACCTAAATCCAATACTTTTATTTCATTTTCCGTTAAAACCACATCACTTAAATTAAAAATGCCACTTCCTATTTGTCTCTTTTCCTTTTCTTTTCGCTTGCCTCCTTTTTTTCCTCTATACCTTCCAAATCTTTTCTTGCTCCATCTATGCCTGGTTCCTTCCATCCTCTGTAATTGGGTCCATAATATCTCATCCCTGAGTCCCAATTCCTGTTGGGATCCTGAACACCCCCTCTGGTATAGAAGTTTCCCTGAAACCCCCCTCTCCCAAACCAATTGCCTCTACGGCCACCAGGTCTTCTATATCCAAAATTGCCTCTATTAAATCTCCCCCTCCCTTCAAAATAGGGCCTCTGAGTGGGATTATTTCTCTCAAGCATATTTATTTGTTCTTTATTTTGCTCTTGAAATTGAACATTTAATTTCTTCTGAGGGGAGTTAGGGGTTCCCATATTTCCAGGTAATTTAGTTGTGTTTCCAGGGGTCTTTTCAGGTGTAGATTGTTTGGAGTCACACTCCTCAACATTTACATTTTCCTGCCATTTGTAAACCTTATTGTTTTTGTAATCATCTGTGTCTCTATTATATTTTTTAACTTTTTTATTTTTTGTGTCTTTATCAACTTTCATGATATACTCTTGAATGTTTTTTGATCTTTCTTTATATTCAGTAGTGTCCATAAATGGCACCAAAATTTCTTTTAGATCTTTAATCTTAATTTCCAATTTCTTCAATTTTAATTGTCGCCTTTTAATAATCAATTCCAACAATTTACTCTCACAGTGATTAAAAAACCAAAACCACTCCTCCATCAAATCTTTATCATCCAAACCATCATTGGCTGGAATATCCCATCTCAATCTCCTTGGTGTGATCTTATCCTTCAGATATAATTCTAAAGTATTAACATCCCACCATATCCTAATTTGTTTTTCCAATAGGTGTTTCAGATTCTTAAATTTTTCTTCTAAATTAATTCCATTATTTAAATTAGTGAGGTTAAATACTTCTAATAAATCTACTTGTCTTTTTTCCATGTACCCAAAAATATCCATGGCTGCTTATCTTAAATCACTTGCAAAACAACGTGATAAATCAAGAAAAACAAAAAAAGAAAGCGCCAATCAACAATATCAATCCTCTCCAGCAGCAAACCTTTAACCCAAACTATTGGTAAAATGTAAAAAATCAGCAATAGGAATGCGCTAAATATATATCAAAATTAACATCATAAATATATGTGTAAAAAGTCCAAACATAAAAAACTTTTTAGTGAAAATAATCCATAAATTTCGTGTATATAAGTGTACAAAAGAAAGTCCAACACCACAAAGAACAGAAAATTTTCTTCTTTAAACATATAATTCCACCGTGCTTTATCCACCACCAAATGAATGGAATGAACTCACCAGAGCTCAATGCTGATTAGATTATAAATCAGCACAAGCGCGTTTGCTCTGGGAGCGATGAGTAAGTAGATCATGAAGTAGCACTCTATAGTCTAGACACTTCCAGATAGCAGGAACAATACTCTGCAATGATTTTGAGGTATAGCCAAGACTCCTTATACAACGATCATCCTCCAATTGTATAGTAAAATCACTCAAAAATAAAGAAAAGGCATGATGGTGCAGCAAGTAAGAACCATTTAAAACTTTTATTTCAATTGCATCCTACTCACAAAATGAAGTGTCCACCTGACACTGGTATAGCAAGCGATCAAGTATACGGAATGGACGAGCCCCGTTCACCGCGGACACCTCGCCGACAGCTCCAGGGAACGTCCTGACGTCATCCAATAAGCTCCGCCCTACGCGTTTCGTCACTCTGACGTCCTCACGGAGCGGCATGGATCAAGACGTCAGTGAGACATATATATACCGCTCGCACTCTGCATAATAGTGCTTTTCAACCAATAGCGGTAATAACCACACACCGCTTGCACTCACGCATAGCGGCGCTTCCTGACCAAAACAAGTGGCGGTGTATTACCCACCACCACTCGCTTGGCAAGATTACATAGTATACCAATATCAATTATAACAAATATCTTTTCCTTTATAATTATATATCATAATAAATAAATTGGGTTTCACATAAACCACTATAAAAAAACATATTAAAAGCATTGAAAAATAAAAATAAAAATAAAAATTAAAATTGAACTCAAAGAAAATTGCAATAAATTAAAAATGAATTACAAAATCCCAAATGTCGAGTTCTACAAGGACAACTTTATATTACTCGACATTTATATTTCTTTGTCAACCAGTGCATTCCTTCATAATTCTCAATTCCATAGTCACCATATTACATAAAGAGGGACTCCAACACATCTCATATTCAAAGGAGATGTATATGCATACATTCACTACAAATTCCAATATTAATATCGTATCACAACTACAAGTAATAAACTTATTTATCCCCAAGACTAAAATCACCTTAAAGGAAAGAACTCCCTATAAATCACTTCAAAGGGAGAATCTTTTCTTCATCCTTACTTCTATTAGTGATATGCATGCATATATCATCCCTTATTTTTCCACCTATCTTATATATTTGGCATACTTTAACCTCTATACATATCTCTTTCAGCTTTTTATCAAAAATTGGTAAGGAAGCAGTTTAGGTCTATATCTATGTTTAACCCATTCGGTTTTAATACATCTAATTCATGTATCCAGAATGTTTCCCTTTTGGATATTGCATTAATCAAGTCTAGTCCCCTCCAATGTTTGTTAACTTTCTCTATTCCATAAAAGGTGACTAGACTAGGGTCACTATCATGTTTCATTTTGAAGTGCCTGGATACACTATGCTTATCATATCCCTTTCTTATATTATTAAGATGTTCTCCAATCCTAGTTTTTAATAATCTTCCTGTTCTCCCTACGTACTGTAACCGACATGGGCACTCCAGAACGTAGATCACATGAGAAGAATTACATGAAATTAATGAATTGATCTTATATTCCTTATTTGTATGTACAGAAGCAAAACTTTTTCTTTTTTTCTTTAAACCTTTTTGTACTGTTTTACATGCCTTACACTTGTTACAATTATAAAAGCCTTGTAATTCAGGAAAAAAGTTTTTTTCTTTAGGTGGGTCTAAAACATTGTGGACCAGTTTCATCTGCAATGATTTATTTTTCCTATATATAAACTTTGGTTTGTGTGGAATAATTTTCTTCAACGTCTCATCTTTAAGCAGTATAGGCCAGTATTTTCTAAAAATCTTCTCAATATCCCTATATTGGTTATTGAAATCAGAGATAAAGGCAATATCTCCTTTATTGTCCTTAATATTTCTACCCATCAAAAGTGTATCTCTATCTCTGTTCTCAATTATTTTTCTTTCGGTCTCCAAAAAGGATTTATCATAGCCTTTATCAACAAACCTATCTATAATAAGTCTGGATTGATCTACAAAATCTGTCTGCTGGCTACAATTCCTTTTAATCCTGGTAAATTGGCTCCTTGGCGTACTGAACAACCATCTCGGGTGATGTCCACTAGAGGTGAAGATCTAAAAGAAATTTTGGTGCCATTTATGGACACTACTGAATATAAAGAAAGATCAAAAAACATTCAAGAGTATATCATGAAAGTTGATAAAGACACAAAAAATAAAAAAGTTAAAAAATATAATAGAGACACAGATGATTACAAAAACAATAAGGTTTACAAATGGCAGGAAAATGTAAATGTTGAGGAGTGTGACTCCAAACAATCTACACCTGAAAAGACCCCTGGAAACACAACTAAATTACCTGGAAATATGGGAACCCCTAACTCCCCTCAGAAGAAATTAAATGTTCAATTTCAAGAGCAAAATAAAGAACAAATAAATATGCTTGAGAGAAATAATCCCACTCAGAGGCCCTATTTTGAAGGGAGGGGGAGATTTAATAGAGGCAATTTTGGATATAGAAGACCTGGTGGCCGTAGAGGCAATTGGTTTAGGAGAGGGGGGTTTCAGGGAAACTTCTATACCAGAGGGGGTGTTCAGGATCCCAACAGGAATTGGGACTCAGGGATGAGATATTATGGACCCAATTACAGAGGATGGAAGGAACCAGGCATAGATGGAGCAAGAAAAGATTTGGAAGGTATAGAGGAAAAAGAGGAGGCAAGCGAAAAGAAAAGGAAAAGAGACAAATAGGAAGTGGCATTTTTAATTTAAGTGATGTGGTTTTAACGGAAAATGAAATAAAAGTATTGGATTTAGGTCTAAAGTATATACCTAATGTGAAGGTAAACAAATTTGATGTGTTTATAGACATCCAAAAATTTGTGAGAAAAATAAATATAAAAAATTTTTTTGAGTTAAATAAAAATAAAGGAAACAATAATATGTCAACCAGTGTATATCAACATAGCACCTTAAGGAATGCTTCGACATTTAATCCAAAGAATATAGGCAATGAATTTTTAGAGGTCTTTAAAAAGATGGTTGAGACAGATATTAAAAACATGGATCTAAAAAGGAAAAAATATACCCCTAAAGAAATTATACAAGGAATTAAAGATTTAGAAAAAAGGAAAGATATTGTGATTAGAGGAGCAGATAAGGGTGGCAGTATTGTGATTCTGAACAAAAAAGATTATGAATTGGAGATGAGTAGACTGTTGAATATGAAAGATACTTATAAGATCTTAACATCAAATCCGACCAAAAGTTTAAAAAAATGTTTAAAGCAGTTGATTAAGGAAGGAAGAACATCAGGTGTTTTGAATGATAAAGAAGCGAAATACCTTTATATCAAGCATCCTAAAACTCCAGTGATATATTATTTACCTAAATTACATAAAGATAAACAGAAGCCACCTGGGAGACCCATTGTGAGTGGGATTAATTCGATCTTTTCCCGTATTGGGGAATATATAGATTCTTTTTTGCAGTTAATAGTGAGGAATAATCGTGCCTTTTTGAGAGACAGCAGCGATCTTATTAATATACTGAAAACTATAGATGAGATTGATGACTGTTTTTTGGTGACTATTGATGTGGAGGCTTTGTATACTAGTATTAAGCAAGAGGATGGGATTAAAGCAGTGAGATGGGCTTTGAAACAGAAATTTATGATTAAAACCACCCAGAGAAGATTCATTATTAATTTGTTACAATTTGCTATGACTAACAATTTTTTCTGGTACAATAACACCTTCTTCCAGCAGTGCAAGGGTGTGGCAATGGGAGCTAAATATGCTCCCAGTGTGGCAAACATTGTTTTGGATAAATGGGAGGTTGAGTGTATCTTTGATAAATGGCCAGAAATAGTGTTATATAGGCGTTTTATTGATGATATCATAATGATCTGGAGAGGTTCGGAAGATAATTTAAAGGGATTTGTGAGACATATTAATAATAACAAATATGGATTAAAGTTCACGGCTGTGAGTGATTTTACAGAGGTGAATTTTTTGGATCTCACAATATATAAACATGAAGGTGAAATATATACTAAAACTTTTTTCAAAGAGGTAGATAAAAATAGTTATATCCCCACCTCTAGTGGACATCACCCGAGATGGTTGTTCAGTACGCCAAGGAGCCAATTTACCAGGATTAAAAGGAATTGTAGCCAGCAGACAGATTTTGTAGATCAATCCAGACTTATTATAGATAGGTTTGTTGATAAAGGCTATGATAAATCCTTTTTGGAGACCGAAAGAAAAATAATTGAGAACAGAGATAGAGATACACTTTTGATGGGTAGAAATATTAAGGACAATAAAGGAGATATTGCCTTTATCTCTGATTTCAATAACCAATATAGGGATATTGAGAAGATTTTTAGAAAATACTGGCCTATACTGCTTAAAGATGAGACGTTGAAGAAAATTATTCCACACAAACCAAAGTTTATATATAGGAAAAATAAATCATTGCAGATGAAACTGGTCCACAATGTTTTAGACCCACCTAAAGAAAAAAACTTTTTTCCTGAATTACAAGGCTTTTATAATTGTAACAAGTGTAAGGCATGTAAAACAGTACAAAAAGGTTTAAAGAAAAAAAGAAAAAGTTTTGCTTCTGTACATACAAATAAGGAATATAAGATCAATTCATTAATTTCATGTAATTCTTCTCATGTGATCTACGTTCTGGAGTGCCCATGTCGGTTACAGTACGTAGGGAGAACAGGAAGATTATTAAAAACTAGGATTGGAGAACATCTTAATAATATAAGAAAGGGATATGATAAGCATAGTGTATCCAGGCACTTCAAAATGAAACATGATAGTGACCCTAGTCTAGTCACCTTTTATGGAATAGAGAAAGTTAACAAACATTGGAGGGGACTAGACTTGATTAATGCAATATCCAAAAGGGAAACATTCTGGATACATGAATTAGATGTATTAAAACCGAATGGGTTAAACATAGATATAGACCTAAACTGCTTCCTTACCAATTTTTGATAAAAAGCTGAAAGAGATATGTATAGAGGTTAAAGTATGCCAAATATATAAGATAGGTGGAAAAATAAGGGATGATATATGCATGCATATCACTAATAGAAGTAAGGATGAAGAAAAGATTCTCCCTTTGAAGTGATTTATAGGGAGTTCTTTCCTTTAAGGTGATTTTAGTCTTGGGGATAAATAAGTTTATTACTTGTAGTTGTGATACGATATTAATATTGGAATTTGTAGTGAATGTATGCATATACATCTCCTTTGAATATGAGATGTGTTGGAGTCCCTCTTTATGTAATATGGTGACTATGGAATTGAGAATTATGAAGGAATGCACTGGTTGACAAAGAAATATAAATGTCGAGTAATATAAAGTTGTCCTTGTAGAACTCGACATTTGGGATTTTGTAATTCATTTTTAATTTATTGCAATTTTCTTTGAGTTCAATTTTAATTTTTATTTTTATTTTTATTTTTCAATGCTTTTAATATGTTTTTTTATAGTGGTTTATGTGAAACCCAATTTATTTATTATGATATATAATTATAAAGGAAAAGATATTTGTTATAATTGATATTGGTATACTATGTAATCTTGCCAAGCGAGTGGTGGTGGGTAATACACCGCCACTTGTATTGGTCAGGAAGCGCCGCTATGCGTGAATGCAAGCGGTGTGTGGTTATTACCGCTATTGGTTGAAAAGCACTATTATGCAGAGTGCGAGCGGTATATATATGTCTCACTGACGTCTTGATCCATGCCGCTCCGTGAGGACGTCAGAGTGACGAAACGCGTAGGGCGGAGCTTATTGGATGACGTCAGGACGTTCCCTGGAGCTGTCGGCGAGGTGTCCGCGGTGAACGGGGCTCGTCCATTCCGTATACTTGATCGCTTGCTATACCAGTGTCAGGTGGACACTTCATTTTGTGAGTAGGATGCAATTGAAATAAAAGTTTTAAATGGTTCTTACTTGCTGCACCATCA
This sequence comes from Staurois parvus, assembly GCF_062004578.1. Lineage (NCBI taxonomy): Eukaryota > Metazoa > Chordata > Amphibia > Anura > Ranidae > Staurois > Staurois parvus. The sequence goes on from NW_028318726.1 coordinate 1,952,114, forward strand.
TGCCTTTTCTTTATTTTTGAGTGATTTTACTATACAATTGGAGGATGATCGTTGTATAAGGAGTCTTGGCTATACCTCAAAATCATTGCAGAGTATTGTTCCTGCTATCTGGAAGTGTCTAGACTATAGAGTGCTACTTCATGATCTACTTACTCATCGCTCCCAGAGCAAACGCGCTTGTGCTGATTTATAATCTAATCAGCATTGAGCTCTGGTGAGTTCATTCCATTCATTTGGTGGTGGATAAAGCACGGTGGAATTATATGTTTAAAGAAGAAAATTTTCTGTTCTTTGTGGTGTTGGACTTTCTTTTGTACACTTATATACACGAAATTTATGGATTATTTTCACTAAAAAGTTTTTTATGTTTGGACTTTTTACACATATATTTATGATGTTAATTTTGATATATATTTAGCGCATTCCTATTGCTGATTTTTTAACTATTAAGGTTGTTCATATATTGAACATAAAATAAACACAAAAACATCGGTCAAACATTTATTGATCAAATATATCTTCATTTATTTGGTCAGCAGGAACAAGTAGGTACAGTCAATATCTTGGTGAGTCACAAAAATAGGATTCACGTGGCAAAAATAAAACACTCCTGCTCATAAGAGCTTACAATCTAAAGATACTTCTAATGAACTGTGTGTGCTCAGGTTATAGCAGGAAACAAAGGGGAAGATGAATCAAGTAACATTTTCGTGCACATAAGATTTACTTACACAATCACTTAGTATGAAGATCCATTCACAAAAAAAAGTCTACAGATCAAAATATCAAGAAAACAAAGCATGTGAAAAAAAAACCCTCCCACCTCTACAAATCCCCTACACATACATTTGTCAGCAGGTTTGTCAGAAAAATGCATTGGAGTCTAAATAAGCAAGCAAAATTAAAACAAGAGCAGATTTTAAACAAAACGATTGACATGTGTGAGGCTTTCAATGCAAAGAGAAAAAACACAATCATTGTGCAATAACACACAAACACTTTACAAGGCCAAAAATATGCAAACATTTCCAGCCCACTTCCAAACACAGCCTGAGTGGTGTCTGGGGCAATTCAGCACAAAATCTCTTCTTCCCCCAAACCACACCATGCAAGGACTAGTAACAGGCCAAATCACCCCCTACTGCACATCTTTATATAAGCTAGGTTGTATTTGGAGCGCCAAACAAGGCCCCACACCCAATGAAGCCTCACCCACCACTGACCTTAATTTGGTCAGTGAAAGTGTTTTCACCTGATGAATCCGCTTCCTACCTGCATTAACCCTTGGTATACAGGCCCCACAAATCAGAAAGAAATATACAGTGAAATGTATGTGTGCAACATACAACAGAACATTGAGCAGGGATGTGAAAGGGAACCCCAATTGGAACCTTTATTGCTACTATGGTCACAATTCCCTCCAGATTCTCGCATGAGTTAAGACAGTCACATGACCACATCTTGTATGCAATACTGAAAATGACAAATCGATTTGACTAGTATGGTGAATTTCCCATCAATTGGTAAAACACTCCAGAAATCAAACATCACCAAACATTACACTCTGGGCAAAGTTGATTTACAAATCCTGCGACTTACAGTAAAATTGACCATTTCAATGCAATTTTCAAGACATCTGACACAGATCTCTATGCAAATTGCCACTAAAGTAGTACATGTACTACTATATACTATATACATATACTATATGTACTATAGAAATCAATGTTTGAAACACACCCATGTGGTCGCTCTAATAGCATACAATAGGGTGCGACTTTGCAGACTTTCTCTCTCTCTGTCAGCTCTTTGCTTGCCAAATCCTTCACAAAAGTGGATGGAGTGTAAACCATCATTATCAAATCTATTAGTGCTCCAGGCTCTTATCCCATTGTATGACATTCACATAAGGTGCAGCTTTGAAGGTGTTTCAACAGACAAGGCCTCATTCTAATTCACATTTTAGGGATCATTTAGACAGAAAGCAAAGATGTTGCCAGAACATCTATTTGAAGACAGCCACACACGGAGATCATGCTACTTCCTCACCGTGGTTGGGATTCAAACCGACAACCCTAGAGTTATGAGGCAGTAGTGCTAACCACTAATCCACGGATCTACATTGCTAATCCAGCCTGTATTTCTGTGCTGTGAATCAATCTTAGGTCCCTGGGCAAGGTCAGTGTAACTACCAGATATCTCCAATGTGACACAAATGTTGTGCTATGTTGCCAATTCAGATGTATGTTGGTTCTATGTATCCCAATACAAAGGATTGCAATACTAATACAGGCGTACCTCGGTTTACCAATGCCTCAGGGAACGTCATATTTGGGGTACAAATGTCAAACCATTTCAGTTAATTGGTCTGTTTACAAATGTTTGAATAATTTGGTATGGGCATGTGGCCTGGTATGGTTCAGGAGGGGGGGAGGCGCTCGCTTGTCCCCCCCCCCTTTCCTGACCTGCTGGGCTGCATGCTCAGATAAGTATCTGTTATGGATTTTGGGGGGTACCCCATGCTGTTTTTTATTTAATTTCAGCGTGGAGTTACCCCTTAACATCCATACGAGACCCGAAGGGCTTATTATGGATGAGGGGGGGGACCCCACGCCGGGTTTTTTACAAATTGTTTATAATTCCCTGCAATACTTTTACATCAACTGTCAGTGGGGAACTCCGCCGACAGCTGAAACATGAGCGCTGCTTTGGTTTTCGCTACTAAAATGCTGCATGAGTTGATAACATAACTCATGCGGGATTGTAGGAGCGACAGCCATGTGTTAATGTTTCAACTGTCAGCGGGGTTCCCCACTGACAGCTGAATGTACAAAAAAAAAAAAGCGTGGGGTCCCCCCTCACATCCGTACCAAGCCCTTCGGATCCGGTATGGATATTAAGGGGGAACTCCACGCTGAAAAAAAAAAAAAACAGCTTGGGGATCCCCCCAAAATCCATACCAGACCCTTATCTGAGCATGCAGCCCGGCAGGTCAGGAAAGGGGGGGGGACGAGCGAGCGCCCCCCCTCCTGAACTATACCAGGCCACATGCCCTCAACATGGGGGGGTGCTTTGGGGAAGGGGGGCCCCAAAGCACCTTGTCCCCATGTTAATGGGGACAAGGGCCTCTTCCGTTATTGGGATAATTGGTCGGCCATTTTTTGGGATTTTAGCATATTTTGTTTACCAGTAAAGTTGAAAATTTTTTGTTCCAAATTTGCTGATAAAAAAAATGTGCCAAAATCCCGAAAAACAGCTGACCAATTAACCCACTAATGGCCCGAAAATCGTTCGATTTTTTTTTCGGCAGAAAAATCGGCCGATTTTAGACCCATCTATGGCCTGCTTTACATGGGTCTAAAATCGTCCGCAAAAAAAATCGGCTGATTTTTGGCCCGTTAGTGGGTTAATTGGTCAGCCATTTTTGGGGATTTTGCAACTTTTTTTAATTGGTAAATTTGGATAAAAATTGGCCGATTTTGCAGATCGTCCGATTTTAGCTGCAATGATCGGCAAATTGGCTGATCTTTTAACAGATAAAAAATCTGCACATGAGCCATGACCTGCAAGAAAAAGAAGAATAAAAAAAGAGAATAAGAAAAAGAAAAATGCAGGCCATAGATGGGGTGAAAACTGACCGTTTAAAAAAAAAAAAAAAAATCGGTTGTTCAATGGGCCGACGTTACCACCAATGGTAAAAAAAATTGTCAGATTTTCGCCCTGTCTATGGCCGGCAAATATAATAGCAAAGTAATTACTTCTGTCCCTGCAGAGAGCTGCGCTATTATATTTGACATTAAAAAGTATAAAGGTTGCAACATTGTATCTATTTGTATCCGAATAAAAACATTTATATCCGGAATGGATACAAATAGATACAATGTTGCAGTCTCTATACTTTTTAATGTCAAATATAATAGCGGAGCTCTCTGCAGGGACAGAAGGAATGTTTCAGCTGTCATCGGGGTTTCCCACTGACAGCTGAATTTCAAATTATTTCTGTGAATTAAATAAATAATAAAAAAAACAGCGTGGGTCCCCCCTCTCATCCTTACCAAGCCCTTCAGGTCTGGTATGGATATTAAGGGGGAACTCCACGCTGAAATTAAAAAAAAAAACAGCGTGGGTCCCCCTCAATATCCATACCAGACCCTTATCCGAGCATGCAGCCCGGCAGGTCAGGAAAGGGGGGGGGGACGAGCGAGCGCCCCCCCCCTCCTGAACCATACCAGGCCACATGCCCTCAACATGGGGGGGTGCTTTGGGGCAGGGGGGGCTCCCCCCCCAAAGCACCTTGTCCCCATGTTGATGAGGACAAGGGCCTCTTCCCCACAACCCTGGCCGGTGGTTGTGGGGGTCTGCGGGCGGGGGGCTTATCCCGACCCCCCCCCTACGTGAACGAGTCTGCGGTACATGGTCCCGCAGACTTATTCACAAAAAAACTAAGTGTGGTGTAAAAAAAACACAGTACAGGGTCTTTGACAAGTCCTTTATTAAAACAATGTCCCCCGAAGTAGATCCAACGTCAATCACGGCGTTAACATTTTAGCTACATGTTTTCAAGTAATTTTGGTTATTTTTTTTTTTTTTAGATAACTTTTAATTTGGGGTTCTTAGGGGCAGTTGTTGCTGTCAGTCCATTCAATAGCTGCCCTCTCAGACATGACACATGAAACTAGGCAGTCTAATACTTCAAGGCCACCTCCAACTAGTGGTACATTTTTGACACTCTGCAGTCCATAGATATGATTGCTTTTAAGTATGTAATTTACAGTCTTGCTCTCCTTGTTCATGTTTGCTTGATCGGGGCAGGGATAGTCATAAAGAAATGTAAAATTGTAAGAAATTTTTAACAAAAATTTGTAAAGGTGAGGTGAAGTATGCTGGACCACATGGGCATCCTATGGCTGTGGGATTCTACAATTAATTTTTGCTGTTGCCTGCCCTTACTCATGAATTATGGAAGGAGAGGCGGTCTATGGTCATAGATTTTCCCTGTAGCTATGCTTTCAGTGCCCCAAATGTGATGAAATTACAAAAAACCTAAACTGCTAAAAATAAAAATAGTGTGTAAGAAATGCTAAATAAATAAATACATAACTAAATAAATTTCAACTGGGAATTTCTAAGCCAATAAAACCAGGAACTTTCCATTAGATTAAATGTAGGAGGGGTTGCGGCACAAAGAACTTGAATAAGGTGAATATACCGGGGTGCTTTGTATAGTGCCACATCCTGAGCTCTGGTATATACATATAGACATAGTATCACCCATTTAGCTCAGATCTTAAAGTGATTGTCAACCCTCATTTCAGTTTAAAATATACATGAAAGGCAAAATATTTATATATAGATATAAAAAACTTTATAAACACCTTTTTCCCCCTTTTTTTTAAGTGATTACATACTCTCTGTTCTCAGATGCATAAGAGCTAGGGGGAGAAGAAACAGCAGACACTAAGCTTCCCAATGAAAGGCTGTGCTTGGGGAAGGGGGATGTAAGGACATGTCTGATCATTTGGAGGAGAGCAAGCTGAGTTCCCATCACAGCTAGGGAACTGCTGTCCTGTCTAGTGTGGTCAGTTTTTAATAAGAAAGCAGAGGGACTGTCGGGAACACCAGGCAAAGGGAGCAATACAAAGTGAACAGGATACTTTTTCATACAAGTACATGGTACATATCAGCAATATGAAATGTTGAGTTTACATATTCTTTAACCAGTGGGCAACTCAAATCCCAAATCCTTTTTGGATATAAAAGAGTAATTCAATTTGGCAAAATATATGCTTTTCTGTTACTTTCAGCTTAGAAACGCTGTCCACAGGTGATATTAGCTTATCACCTGTGCTTACAGATAATCATGTATTATTATTATGTTCATTTGTTTGTGAGTTGCTGTAACCAAATACCAGACTTCCAAAGACCCCATGGCATAAGCCCAAGCTTATAATGGAAAGATTTTTTGGGAGGCTGAATTGGATCCCATTCATAATGAAACCTGGAAAGAGATTCTAGCCTTCCACTGATTAGTCTCCCTAAAACCTATTTATGAGCTTACACATCTATTTTATATTTATTCACACTGATCTAACATCAACTCGGTTAGCAAGATATAAACCATCTTATATCTCATTATGCCCTAAGTGTCAAGGGGAACCTGGGTCCTCCAACTGCTCTGGTACCGCCAACAGACTGAGGCTTACTAAAAGCACATAATAACCATTTTGCATGATGTCATGGGCTGACCATTACAGCTGGATTCCTAAATATATCTGCTGAATGTTCTTGAGTTTTTAAAAGTAACCGTTTATCTGTGAACCTTTTTGTACGAGGTTTTGTTTATTGCCAAGAAGCTGAAAGCTAAGATGTGGATCCAAAATGGGGTTCCTACATTACAACAATGGAAAGCAGAGATTAATAAAAATCTCCTATATAGGAAATGTATCTTAGACCACAGAAGTTAGCTGAGAAAAAAAAATCTGAAAAATTGAGGTATTTGACAGGTAAAATCTTCCACTTGCTGTCTAATAGATGCAGTGCAACTTAGGTTTTGAACAGTGACTTTTATGTGTATAGGTCCGATGTACTGAACAGTGACTTTTATGTGTATAGGTCCGATGTACTCAAGCTGAAGTGCCATATACTCATTTGTTATTTGCTACTGTATATCTAAGGGTACTACTACTACTAAGACCCACATGTCCTATTTCTAAGACAGCACATGACACTTTTGGTTTAGGTTTTCCTCCTGATTGCATTCTGATTATAACTGATTATACTCTGATTATATATGTTTTGCTTTATTATATTTCACTTATTCCTACAAACAATCTGTGATTAAGCCTCTTGCTTCATTTGTCTTTAGCAGTTTGATAACTTGCCAGTTGTGTATGCATTTCATATGTGTGTTCTATATTGTAGAAACCTTGTCTTGTAGACTGAATATGTACAAAGTAGGTGCATGTCTGTCAGAACTGATATTGTTACTTTAAGTCAATTTCAATAATAAAACTTTTTTGGATTAAAAAACATCACCCACTTTTCATTACCAGTTTGCAGAGCTATGGCAGGATTAGCAAAAGAGGAGAAGAAAGAGAAAGAACAGGGAACATTGGCAGCAGTTGTAGACTGTGTCTGGGAGCAGGAGAATCAATTAAGGCCTAATACTGCTTGCTAAGTTGTGTTTTTTTTAAGCTGAAATGAGTCAGGTTGGGTGTTGGGTGCTTTATTTAGGCCAAGCTAAATGAAAAAGTTAAAAAAATCAATTATACCTCCAAAATATGTGATGTCAGAATATGATATTGCTGACACTATCTGCAAAAGACTTACCATTTTGTAACACCACATACAGCTTAAATTCTTTTCCCAAGCATGCAATTTAAAGTACTGGTGTTTTTTCCATGTTGCCCTCAAAGTCGCCCTTAAATGACCCAAATCTATCTGAATGGTACTATTTTTTTTCTGCTTGTTAAATGCACCCAATGGCAGTGCCCAGCAAATAATGCCCTTTTTTGACAATAGCCGGTTTATTGGCCAGAATTTAGTATCAAGGTTTGCCTCCTATAGAGTTCAATGGGGTTTGCAGCTATGTTCGACTCTCCTGGATTTCAAGCAGGATTCAACGAACCTCTGACCCCCAGGAATTGAACTCAGCAGATTTGCTCATCTCTCAAAGGCAGAAGTAATGAGAAATCTATTCAAATATATATACACGAAACACTAAATAGAAAGACTAGACAGGAACTGTCAATGAATGTTGACACAGCAGTACATTTTTAAGTTGCCAAGCACACTTATACTAACCAGAGAAACACACTGAACAGGTAATAGGCTCCTTTAGCTCATTAATGAATTATGTTAGTGGCTTATTCTGTTACTTTACTTATGTGCTGTAATTAACAAATATATTTTTAACAATACAGATCTTCTAATTGAGACCTAGATAAAAGAAGAAATTATTTGTACTGTGAGATATGTTTAGCAGGTTTTTTCTGCATCTGAATATTAAATGTGGTAATAGTTATCTCTGTGGTTGCTTGTGTCGAATAAAATAGTTTTACATAATAGGAACCTCATTAATCATGCATACCAGGACAATTGGAATGGACAGCTTCAGAAATCAGTAGGATTAAGCTAATTGATATTATGCTCAGAAACAGACTTTGCCAAGGTGACATAATGGAAGTTTCATTCTTTCAGCTACGACATGTGATTAAGGAAAAGCTTGCTTGCAATGCGCGCAAATTAGACTTTATTTTAGGACTGAGACATCATTATTAGATCACCAGACAAACATTAATATGTTTCTGCCCTGTTTTAATAAAGTAGCTTATTAACAGAATGTTGATAACAGCTTTGTTACCTTGGTCATAAAAGTTTATTCATTAAGGCTGTGTAACAGCAATGCTGATGTGGAAAGTGCAGCAACTCACACCCAATCAGGTTTTGCAATTCATCAGTTATGCAATAAGATAGTAGCCGATTGGTCTCTGTTTTTTTTTTCTTTTGTTTACATTGCTTCCTATATGAGTCCAAAAGTGTACCATGAATATGACAGCCATACCTTAAAACCTAACTACAGTGAGAGTTATTTTTTGTTTTGAATGGAGTGGGGAAGAGTTGGCATTTCTGACAGATCTTTACTTCAGTCTGTAAGTCCATTGGGGTTATTTAACTGCCTCCCTCCCGTTATATAAGGAAATGACGGGAGGGCGGTGTCTCTCTCATTCTGGGAGAACACCATATGATGTCCTCCCACTCTAGCTGCGCATGTCCCCCCCCCCAGGGGGCACTGATCTCAGTACAGAGCCAATGACACAGGCTCTATCATGTGATCAGCTGTGTCCAATCACAGCTGATCACATGTAAATAGGAAATGCCAGTGATCGGCAGTCTTATCCTCATGCTGACAGCGCATGAGGAGAGGAGAGCTGGCATTCCTCAGAGGGGACATCTACACTCTACAATCTACATCAGTGCCCTGATTATCAGTGTAGCCCAATCTGGACATCTGTTAGCGCCCATAATTGCCACCTGCCAGTGTCCATCAATGTCACATATCAATGCCCATCAATGCTACATATCAATGCCCATCAGAGCTGCCTTTCAGTGCCAGTTAGTGCTGCCTATCAGTGCCAGTCAGTGACACTTATTAGTGCCCATCAGTGCCGCCTAACAATTTCAATCAGTGCCATAAATGAGTGCAATACTTCAGTGCCCATCAGTGATGCCTGTCAATGCCCATCATTGCCTCCTCATCAGTGCTGCCTATCAGTGCCCATCAGTGGAGCCTATTAATGCCCATCACTGCAGCCTCATTAGCACACATCAGTGAAGGAGAAAAATTACCTACCGTATTTTCCGGCGTATAAGACGACTGGGCGTATAAGACGACCCCCTACTTTTCCTGTTAAAATATAGGGTTTGAGCTATACTCGCCGTATAAGACTACCCCTCTTCCAACACACACCAAATAAAAATGAAAAAACATCAGATTTGATTTCAATATGGTATGCTATTTCAGTATGGTATTCCAATGATGGGGTGCTGTTCCTCCCACTGATACCAATGATGAGGCACTACTCCTCCCACTGACACCAATGATGGGGCACTATTTTATCTACTGACACCAATGATGGGGCACTATTCCTCCCACTGATACCAATGATGGGACACTATTCCTCCCACTGACACCAATGATGGGACACTATTCCTCCCACTGACACCAATGATGAGACACTACTCCTCCCACTGACACCAATGATGGGGCACTATTTTATCCACTGACACCAATGATGGAGCACTATTCCTCCCACTGATACCAATGATGGGACACTATTCCTCCCACTGACACCAATGATGGTGCCCCATCATTAGTGTCAGTGTGTGAGGAACAGTGTCCCATCATTAGTCAGTGGGAGGAATAGTGCCCCATCATTGGTGTCAGTGGGAAGAATCGTGCCCCATCATTAGTCAGTAGGAGGAATAGTGCCCCATCATTAGTCAGTGGGAGGAATAGTGCCCCATCATTGGTGTCAGTGGGAAGAATCATGCCCCATCATTGGTGTCAGTGGGAGGAATAGTGTCCCATCATTAATGTCAGTGGGAGGAATAGTGCTCCATCATTGGTGTCAGTGGGAGGAATAGCACCCCATCATTGGTGTCAGTGGGAGGAATAGCGCCCCATCATTGGTATCAGTGGCAGGAATTGCGCCCCATCATTGGTGTCAGTGGGAGGAATTGCGCCCCATCATTGGTGTCAGTGGGAGGAATAGTGCCCCATCATTGGTATCAGTGGAAGGAATAGCGCCCCATCATTGCTATCAGTGGAAGGAATAGTGCCCCATCATTGGTATCAGTGGAAGGAATAGTGCCCCATCATTGGTATCAGTGGGGAGAATAGTGCCCCATCGTTGGTGTCAGTGGGGGAGGAATAGTGCCCCATCATTGGTATCAGTGGGGAGAATAGTGCCCCATCATTGGTGTCAGTGGGGAGGAGGAATAGTGCCCCATCGTTGGTGTCAGTGGGGGTGGAATAGTGCCCCATCATTGGTGTCAGTGGGGAGGAGGAATAGTGCCCCATCGTTGATGTCAGTGGGGGAGGAATAGTGCCCCATCATTGGTATCAGTGGGGAGAATAGTGCCCCATCATTGGTGTCAGTGGGGAGGAGGAATAGTGCCCCATCGTTGGTGTCAGTGGGGGTGGAATAGTGCCCCATCGTTGGTGTCAGTGGGGAGGAGGAATAGTGCCCCATTGTTGGTGTCAGTGGGGGAGGAACAGTGCCTCATCGTTGGTGTCAGTAGGGGGAGGAACAGTGCCTCATCGTTGGTGTCAGTGTGGAGGAGGGATAGTGCCCCATCGTTAGTGTCAGTGGGGGAGAGGAGCGGCTGCTCCTTCTTTCAGTTCGGCCGCTTGATTTTTGCGGGGCTGCTCGGCTCCGCCACCTTGCCGGTGATTGGTCGCCTGCGTGCCTTTCCAGTGCTGGCGCCCAATCACCGGTGAGGAGCATCGTGTGGCCGAACTGAAAGAAGGAGCAGCCACGTTTCCTGGACCGGATTGTCGTGGGACCGGGACCGGAGCCAGGTAAGGTACAGCAGCCCCTCTGCCCACCCCTGTACACCCCTGCCCCTCGAAAAAGTACCGCCCTGACACCGGCTCGCCGTATACCGGCGTATAAGACAACCCCCGACTTTTCAGAAGATTTTCATGGGTTGAAAAGTCGTCTTATACGCCGGAAAATACGGTATTTACAAAATTTCATTAAAAAACTATGAAAAGTGTGACAGAGCTGAAAGCTGAAAATTGGCCTGGGCAGGAAGGGGGTAAAAGTGTCCAGTAGGCAAGTGGTTAAAGCATAAGTTCACCTTTCTGACAAAAATAAAAAATGCACATTTTTTTTGCAGGTAAAAATATTTGCATTTATTATTTTTGTCTGCAGGAGCCTGGAAAGCATTGCATGATGAGTAGATCACTGATAGCATTGCAGGTCTCCTGCAGACCTTTCAGAATATCTGCTTGCCGTACGGGATGTACAAGCAAGCAGATATTTTGACAGGAAGCTTCAATTAACTACCAGGGTGCTCCACAGCACCGTGTTAGTTCACTGAAAACTACAAGCCGACAGCCGCTAAGGCTGCCGGGACTTGTAGGCACTCATTCACAGAACTCTGTGAATGAGTGATGCGGATTTGTGGGCGGAGCCCCACATGGCCACATTGTTTTCAAATTTGCCAGATAGTACAGGGAGACTGCAGCTACGGGATCGGAAACGGGTGGAATATGTAACATGTTCCCAAAGGTGAACTTGTCCTTTAACTTCCTGTCTATATGAATCCTGCAAAGTAAATAACTGCTGTCACCACAGGAAGACATGAACAACAATATAAACTTTTTCTGTTCTGACTCTTCCTTAGTCTACTAGCAATGTGGTTTTGTTCTTTTATATGTCCTTATTGAATAGATTTCCCGTCACTTCCCATCCTGACAAGATGTGAGGGAATCGCTCCCCAACAAAGTTGGAAAAAATAAGTTCTAACTCTTCCCCACTCTACCAAAAAAGAAATTAAATGTTTTAGCTGGAGTTCTTTTTTAAAGAGACACTTTCTTTAGGACCCACCACCGAACCAGTTATATTCACCTTCACAGTGCACTTGCAGTGCTCTTTGCTTTGTCATATCTGTCATGGTGGCTGGTGTCAGGGAACAATGATGTCACCCACATCATGTCACAGTGTTGGGCCTAATGAATAGCCATCTGGTCCAAGCACTGGCAAGAGTTCACCCATACCCGAAAACACAGTGTTCCTGTCATTTTTCATTTTAGCGGACAATGCACACAAACACTTTATGCAGCACACTTTTTTTAAAATTCGGGGAGGCACCTGGTTGGTAGATTTACATTTGTGCAGGCTGTAAAAATGTATGTTCTCACAACTAAAGTATGCTTTATATTTAGGAGTAGACTCATTGTACAGTTGCAAGAAAAAGTATGTGAACCCCTTGGGATTACGTGGAGTTTTGCATGAATTGGGCATAAAATGTGCTCTGAACGTTATCTAAGTCACAACAGTAGAAGAACACAGTCTGCTGAACAGAATACTACACAAACATTAGATGTTGCCTTGGTTTAATTGCACATAACATGTAAACATTCACAGTGCAGGGAGGAAAAAGTATGTGAGGCCGTAGCTTAATGACTTCTCCCAGAGCTAATTGGAGCCAGGAGTGAGCCAACCTTGACTCCAATCAGTGTGATGATATTGGATGTGTTGCTAACAGCTGTCCTGCCCTTAAAAAACACACACCTGTTTTGGGTTTACTGGTTTCAAGAAGCACTGTCTGATGTGAACCATGCCTCGCAGAAAAGAGCTCTCAGAAGACCTACGATCAAGAATTGTTGACTTGCATGAAGCTGGAAAGGGTTACAAAAGTATCTCCAAAAGCCTTGATGTTCATGTGTCCACGGTAAGACAGACTGTCTACAAATGGAGAAAGTTTAGCATTGTTGCTACTTTCCCTAGGTGTGGTCGTCCTGTAAAAATGACTGCAAGAGCACAGCGCAGAATGCTGCATGAGGTAAAGAAGAATCCCAGAGTGTCAGGTAAAGACCTACAGAAATCTCTGGCACATGCTAACATTTTTGTTGACACATCTACAATAAGGAAAACATTAAACAAGAATGGAGTACATGGGAGGACACCACAGAGGAAGCCATTGCTGTCCAAAAAGAATATTGCAACACGTTTGAAGTTTGCAAAAGAGCACCTGGATGTTCCACAGCACTACTGGCAAAATATACTGTGGACAGATGAAACCAAGATTGAGTTGTTTGGGAAGAACACACAACACTATGTGTGGAGAAAAAAAGGCACAGCACACCAACATCAAAACCTCATCCCCACTGTAAAACATGGCGGAGGGAGCATCATGGTTTGGGGCTGCTTTGCTGCCTCAGGGCCTGGACGGATTATTGTCATTGATGGGAAAATGAATTCCAGAGTTTATCAAGACATTTTGCAGGAAAACGTACGACCATCTGTCCACCAACTGAAGCTCCGCAGAGGATGGGTGATGCAACAGGACAATGACCCAAAGCATACAAGTAATTCAACAAAACAATGGCTGCAACAGCACAGAATACGCCTTCTGGAGTAGCCCAGTCAGAGTCCTGACCTCAACCCGATTGAAATGCTGTGGCATGACCTTAAGAGAGCGATTCACACCAGACATCCCAAGAATATTGCTACACTGAAACAGTTTTGTGAAGAGGAGTGGTCCAAACTTACTCCAGATCGTTGTGCAGGTCTGATCTGCAACTACAGGAAATGTTTGGTTGAGGTTATTGCTGCCAAAGGAGGGTCAACCAGTTATTAAGTCCAAAGGTTCACATACTTTTTCCTCCCTGCACTGTGAATGTTTACATGTTATGTGCAATTAAACCATGGCAACATCTAATGTTTGTGTAGTATTATGTTCAGCAGACTGTGTTCTTCTATTGTTGTGACTTAGATGACGTTCAGAGCACATTTTATGCCCAATTCATGCAAAACTCCACGTAATCCCAAGGGGTTCACATACTTTTTCTTGCAACTGTATATTGTTGTCATCACCATCATCACCATCTATAGTTGCTGTTACCTAGCCACCATAATGAATCCTCCTGTCATAATGTCCAACCAGCAATGTCATTTCATCCTCTCCATTTTTATCACATTTAGTCTTTAAGTTTTCTGGGCATATTTCCAAGTACGATAATGGTGCAAAATGTTAGGACACCAAAAGGAAACCTTAGTCAGCATGCCTTTCCCCCTCAAAAGCACCCATGCTGGCTTAAATAATTAAGACTTCTGCATGAGCAGTAACTCTTAAAAAAAAAAAACCCTCATGACTAAAATGCAGAAAGCTTGCCACAAAGGACATATTTAGATAGAATCTGATACTTTTCATATTTGGTCCCATGTAAAAGTCCACAGGCAACAATCTGAGAAATGTAAGCACAAAGACAAACTCACTGTGACCATCATAGCTTGTTCTTGTTCTCACACAGATAACTTTCAGAAGTAAAAGAATGGCTCTTTTTATATTCAGTCATTTTCCCACTCTGAACCCTCATATAAACTTTCAGGTTACATTTGTTGTTTGTAATTATTATGCCTTATTGTGCCTTATATAAGTTGACTTGCTTGCTGGTCTCCTATTGTTGTTAACCACTTCAAGTCTGGGCACTTTCACCCCCTTCCAGTCCAGGCCAATTTTCAGCTTTCAGCACTATCTCACTTTGAGTGACAATTACTCAGTCATGGAACACTGCACATATATGACATTTTTTAGATAGAGCTTTTTTTGGTGGTATTTGATCACCACTAGGTTTTTAATTTTTTTGCTTAGTTTTTGTTATAAAATATTTGAAAAAAAATGTTTTCTTTATAAGTTTAGGTCAACAATGTAATCTGCTACATTTTTGGGGGTAAACATAACCCAAACAGTGTATATTATTTAGTCTGTGGGAAAGCGATAGAGTCTAGAAACTATGGGATATATATTTGAAAATTAATCAGTTGAGACCCTAAAATGCCAGCCACAGGTATGACGTATGGCAGTAATCAGGATGCTGATATGGGCTATGGTAGTGATCAGGATGTTAACATGAGGTATGCCGGTGATCATAATACTGGTGTAGCTATGATCAGGATGCTGGTATGGGTATGGCAGTGATCAAAACACTGGTATAGGGTATGTCAGTGATCAAGACTCTGGTATGGTGTTTGGGGTGATGGGGATACTGGTATGAGGTATGTCAGTGATCAGGGTGCTGGTATGGTGGTGATCATGGTACTGGTATGGCATATGTGGTGATCAGGATGCTGATAGAGGGTATGGCGGTGATCTTGGTGCTGGTATGGCAGTGATCAGGGTAAAGTTATGATGTATAGCAGTGATCAGGGTGCTGGTTTGGCATATGAGGTAATCAGGATGCTGGTATGGGGTATTACAGTGATCAGGATGCTGATATGACATATAGGGTGATCAGGGTGCTGGTATGAAGTATGGTGGTGATTAGGGTGCTGGTATGGCATATGGTGGTGATCAGGGTGTTGGTATAGGATGTGGTGGTAATCAGAACATTGGTATGGTGTATTGTAATCACTTTGACAAGTGACAGGGACTGTCTGCATTATTTATTTTGACTACACTGGGTCAGTGATCAGGGACACTGGGGTGGCCTTCAAAAGCATGCAAGTGACCAGTTATCAAGATGTGGTATTTGCTAGCTCTAACATGCTGGTCAGGACTTACAGGTTGGTGATTCTTAGTACCTGCAGCTTTGAAATTTGCCCTAAGAGTTACTTTTATGACCACACTATACTGTATATACAGGTGTTGCAGTTTTAGTTCCAGAAACGTGCTGGTCAATCTGCATTAACAATCCTGTCAGACTGAACATAGAGATGTTAGCATTCCTTCAGTTACTAAAAAGTGTATCATAGCTTACTGCAACAATGGTAAATGAAATAATTTCTAAAAAACAAACTAAGGTTACACTTTTAGCTAGAAAAAATAAAATCAATTTACAGGATTAGTTGAATGCAGTGCAAACAGAAATAGCGATGCACAAGACATATATATCCTATAGCAACCAACCAAATTTCAATTTACTGTAATCAGCTCAGTAAACTTAAATTGGGTGAATTAGTATGTAATGGAATAATTATACTTATCTTTGTTCTGTGTATTCCTGCCTCACAGCAAAAAAAAAAAAAAAAAAAAGAAAAATCTTGCAGTACACTTTGTGCCACAACTTTAGAAGTTAGATTTGTAATGCTCCTATTACTTATTGGTACTTGGTAGTATGCATTCACATGCATTGTTCACAATACTCTTAGCTCATCATGTTTTCAACCTAAACATTATACCTGAGCGTTTTAGCCAGGCACATTCTGCACTTATATCAATGATGATAACACTGAGAATAAAAAGCACTCAAAACGCTTTAGCTAACAAATGTGTTAACAATCATTGTATAAATGAGTTAACCCTGTATTAGCCCTATGTATTTTAGAAAATATGATGCAGCAGATGCTTAGAATTAATAGGGGCGCCATTAATACACACCTGAAAAAATCAACAAGCAGCTCCCAAGGTACTGGTTCATCCTTGCTACAGAAATGGTAATTAAACTTGGTCAACTACAGGAAAAATTCAAATAGAATTAGTTCAATCAGCTTTAGCTGATTCATAGACTTTCACTGAGGTATGAAAATCAGTGAAGCACTTGAATATGCTGCTTCACTAAGTACAAAGCACAGCATGTATCCTAATCCAGCAAATAAGTATATCATTTTGCACTTAAAGAGCATAATTATATAGTTAACCAAGGTTTTAAACAACAACACAAACTGATAACATTTGCATTAAGGGGGTCATATTCACTTATAAACATTGAGGAACTAGTCCACCCAAAAGTGATATTTGTCATAAGTAGTGTTTGGTGGGTTGTCATGTCTTGAATAATTTTGTTAGTATGGAGGTTCAGTAAACGACCAAGAAGAATGAATTTGTGCCTTAGTTGAAATGCCGGCTGCAATGGAAAGTGAAACATTAAACAATAATCTAAAAAAAAAGATTTGCGCTTAGTGAAACAAAAAACAAAAAGAGTGCTGCTCCCAAAAAAGTCAAATAATAACCTTATAATAATCTAAACATACATCAAGTATATGTTTAAAACATTAAACAGTGTTATTACTACTGCTGCTAAATGAGACAGATTCCTGCTCAGGCTGATTGTTAGGGATCTGGCAACTGACAAATCCTTTAAACATTCCCAACCAGCCCTTTCAGCTGTCACTTAGGATTTACAGTTTGATAGGTGAATGTAAACAAAAGGGCTGGATGGTATAAAAAAGTGAGGTTTCTCTTGACATCAATACTGGACCCTCATATAAGGGTCTAGTATATATTTTCATTGTTACCCCATTATGTTTTTTTTTGTTTTTGTTTTTGCTTGGGGCCATCTATCAACATCAATACTAGGCCCTCATCTAGGATAAGGGTCTGATATAGATGAAGGTAATCCCCAACCACTCACTTAAAAAAAAACATAACAAAGCAGCAGGCAGTTGTCATTTATTGGCAATTTAAACTGCAATATATTTCATTGTACTGTAAAAAGGCATTTTTTTAAGGAATTTAGCATTTTTAATTTTTCCCTTTTAAGTCTTTTTAAAATCACTGATCCCCACCAAACAGAGTTAAAAACTGCTTTTGTATTGTTACATGCCCCCCACCCCCACCCAAGGCAGTTCCCAGCCCCTCATGCCCTTTGTTTCCATTGCCTATTAGCTTAGAAAATTGCAATTACTGATTTCTAAAATTTGGGTCCTATCAAAGTCAATTGGGTTTGGATTCATAATTCAAATTTAGTAAAGTTTTGCCAAACCAAATTTAGGAATACTGGGCTCATTACTAGCAGTAAGCATAGAACACATCTGGCCACACCTTCAACCACATTGGCCTTAAAGAATTAATATAAACTAGTTAAACTCACAAGTTATTTTTTTTTAAGCACTACTTGAGCTTGGGAGCTATGACAGCTACAGTAGACATGCAGAGCTCAAACACAGATTTCTTAGCAATAGCATCCCCAACAGATCTAAAAGATTGTTGGGTGATTTCATTCTTTATAACCTATCAAAATTGCTATAAAATATTGATTTTCATTAAAGAATATATCCCAAAAGTATTACTTCATGCTCACTGGTCAGCTAAAATAAGTAAAATAAATGAGTCATTTGGCTGATTTGTCTGTTGACTTGAATTGTAAATGTAAAGAGTCATAACTGGTCTACCATAGTTTTGTTTACTTTCTGCCTGGAAACATCCACTGATAAAGGCTCTATTTATCAATGACACAGCAGGAGTAAATGAAAATGTTTATTCAGACCCCTCAAGCAGAAAGAACTCCCTTAATCCACTTGCTGATGAGATAACCCAGTAGGATTACAATAATCAACTTGCAGTATGTCCTCTATTAGAGTATTAAAGCACAAGCATTACCACAGAAAATCTACCTTCATTTGCATAACATGGCCACAAACATTTTCTTATTTGTCAAACCATGTACAGATGCTGCTGCACACAACCAGCTTTGTATGCAATGCAATGCTGCCTCTGCTAACTGATGTTTTCATGGGGATCTGAAAATTCTGGCTTATAGGATATAAATTTGGAGCTTAATAAAGAACTGCCATTTAAATTTCACAAATACACAGTTTGTTTTTCAGAGCAATTAACTCATTATGCATACTACTATTCCAAGGGCAGTTTGCATTGGATATATACTTTGAATAAATTCACTTGTTTTCATGAGCCTCGTTTAAATAAATCAATGAGCAGTTATAACTTGTACTAAGTAATGGTATAAAAATGTATCATATTAAGAAATTTATGGGTGCATTTTGTCAATACTATGGTAGCATCTGGAATAATGCGACAATTTTCTGTGTGTGGTTTATCATGTTTGTTTGCATTATGTTTTTAATAAAAAATTGACCTACAGTAGATAACTATAACAATTCATGTGCTTACACACACACATTACAGGTAGCAAGTACATTCAAGGATCATTCAGAGTTAATCAAGTGTCTATAGCCACTTATCCATGGAAGATTTACCCTCTTCATGACCAGGCCATTTTTTGCTATATTGCTCTACGCTACTTTAAGGGGTTAACTTCTGGGGTAATCAAAGGGTTAATTGTGTTAGGAAGTGATTTAACTGTGTACTGTGTAGTATTTTACCAGGGAATGAGCTGGTTTTTATCTCCTGGCTCTTGTCCCCGCCAACAGGAGAGAGATCAGTGTTATTTACACTCACAGATCTCTCTCCTGTCAGCTGATTGTCGGGACCGCTAATTGACACTTACAAGCAGGGCTGCTGTTAGAAGCCACAGGGCCCCATACAACCAAGCTGAAAGGGCCCTCCCAAATAAACACAATTTACAATGGTTAAGTTATAAATTAACACATTGAGTGATCGGTATCGATCACTCAGTGTGTTCATTCAGAAAAGGAAGTAGTTGGTAAATGTTACATATTTACTGGACCCTTCCTCCACTCTCCATCCTGAAGGATCCTTTTGTGTACTTGCAGCTGCCGGTGGGAAGGAGAGGAGGGAAGCTGGCAGCACTGTGGGGGTAGGAGGGGCACACAGGGGAAGCAGAGGGAAACATATGAAGCACAGGGAGGGTGGTCAGTGGGAGGCAGAAGACAGCTTTCAGCTGCTGCAGAGAGAGCCATGCAGGGGATTAGTTCCAGTAACTGCCCTTCCCACCATGCTGATCACCATCCCAGCCCACATTGAACTTACCCAGCTGCCTCACCCAGATGAGGTTTGATGAAGGAGCTTACTGCGCATGCTCCGAAATGCGTTACTACCCCCACCCCACGTCACATCTGACGTATGCGTTCCACGACTCGTTCTGAAATTACAGCTATCTCTGTTTCGACTTCCTGAGTTCTACGGGCCATGCTGCTGCTGGACAGCTGGATGACCCTTTCCTGCACCATCAGGAACATTGGTCTCAACCCATTATGAACTGTTATATTGTTACTCCTGTAAGTGTTATTTTATCTTGTGAATGGAAACCACTAATATTAAACTTAGAGGCGCCTTCTTTCCTTTCATGTTTGTTTGCACTAGAGCCTTGCCTCCTACTCCTATGAAGAGCTGCTTCAGTGTTATTGACCCTTTCCATCCTTCACATCCATCTGGCACCCCTCTCAAGTAGTCACAAAGGTTGGTTTCCATCAGGTGCGCCCTATAGACTATACTTTCTGGTACATATACAGTGTATGTGTAGGTATGTGTGTGTGTGTGTGTGTGTGTATATATATATATAGTAAGAAATAGCAGACTCCAGTTGAGATTAACAGTAGCCTGGAAACATACCCGGAAAAAGGATTGGGGCTACATGGGTAACAGCTGGCACAGGGGTGTCCCAACCAAAGTGATGGGTTCATGTGTTCCTCCCCCTATGGGGTCAAAACAAAGAGGGGGGGTTATGTAACAGTGCAGGGTCCTGTCACAGGATAAAAATAGGTAAAAGTGGTCTGGTAAAGGACACAGGGTCTGCACATGTGTGGAGTGCAGAACAGCGGAGCATAGATTTTGAGTGGAGAAAACTGCTGTTGCAGGTTTCGCCAGATTTTGATATTTCTGGATGGGGCTCCGTAGTTTGGAGATTTCAAAGTGCCTTGGGAGTGAAAAAATCTCCAATCCAGTGTCCAGAGTTTGTAGTCAACCAGCAGGGTGTGGGCCCAGGTGCTCATAGCCCATATAAGGATGGTCTGCTGAGAGTTGCGAGGGGAGAGGAGTGCAGTTGGAGCAGTGGCTGCCATTGAGAGGCTTTGTGTGAGACAGATGCTGTGTGTATCAAAAAGGGCTCGACGCTGTGTGCATTAAAGAAGTCTAAGGCTGTGTGCGTTAAAGGACTGAGGCTGTGTGCCACAAATAGCCAGTTGTCTGGGAGATCCATACAAGCAGAGGTACTGCTGACCAGCAGTGCTAATAAGGAGTAGCAAGGAGGCTTAGCATTTTTCATGTGGATTTACAACTGGAGAAGAACCCCTGTGTGGGAAAGCTTATTTTGAACTGTTGTGATCTTTGTTTCTTGCCTTTTAATAAAAGTGGGCTACCAAGCCCTGAAAAAGAGTTTCTGACTAGCGTGGATTCACTTGGAAAGCATCTACCACTAGAGTTAATCATCCCCCATGCTAATATATATATATATATATATATATATATATATTACAATACATTTTTTAAAAAGAAATCCATGCAGAAATGCACAAGAAAAGGTTCCCATGCAAGAGATATAAACAGAAAAGTGAGTAAAAATTGCAATGATAGTACATGAAGTGCAATAAGTATATGAAACTATGAAACAACAATGACATTCTAGCTGCAGCTGGAGGCCAACACTGGGTGCCTGAGTTCTGGGACATAGGGGCTAGAGAGGGGGCAGACAGGATGATATATATATATATATATATATGTGTGTATTCTAAGGTAGTTTGCAGAGTTTCTTGTTTATAGACTGTGTCTATACATGTGCTGAGCATTGTTAACCAATTTGTATTTTAACATGTATTAAGTTTAGAAAAAGTAGCTGGGATCTAGGTTGTGCACCTTTTTAAATATATATTTTCTTTATTTTCTTGTCAACCTCTTCTGTTCTCTTTTATTTAACATTGGAGAATTGTTTGATAGTTTACAGTAATAGCTGTGAACAATGGGACTGATATAACAGGGCAATATAGGATGAGTATAAGAAATGTATCCACTCACAAGGTTCAATAATTTCAACTGTGTATTTAACAGACTAAAAATGTGAACATTTAAGACGTTTTTTGTTAAGATTTCCAGACACTTCATAGGTAATGAGGGTTATGATATTGGTTCATATATAGAAACTGTCAGGAGTGTGTAAACGCTCTTGCTCCATCATAGCTGCTGGTCTCAGTCCAGCATCCTGCTTTTGGTTATGATACATTCTTTCTGTCTGTCTGTCCATCTGCAAGATGATTGATGTGGCCAGTGGAGACCAAACATGATTTAAGCCACCCAAGCCTGTAGTCTCATGCTTGTGATATTACATTTGTAACACGTGCTCCAAGCTCCTTGTTTGTCCTAATCTGCTGTTTGGATTACCTTGTTGATTATCTCTAATGATTGGATATTGACTACTCTATGAACTGTGCCTGCCTTTTGACTACAGATTTGACTCTGACTATTCTGAACCTTGTTTTGCCTTGTACCTGGACTGCCATTAACACACTGCCTGTCTTCCAACCTCAAGAACCTGTTTGTTGTGCTCAGTTTGTGCCTGCCCCAGCATTGTAGCCAGGTACTATAGCACTGTGTATAAGTCCTGGGGGAAAGCAAGTACTGGTAGACCTGCTTGCCTTATAGGAAAGGCGGCTGCTATAGGTGAAGAACACAGAAGCCAGCTATAGTGTTTGATCAACTGCGTTATGGGTAAGCATGACAGAAATGGAACATTGCTGTAGTGTATACTGAGGCAGAGATTTGTCGGAAATGTGTACCCAAAGTTTGAACAGCACCCACAGTAAACATCTCTAATAAAACTGAATGCTAATTGAAGAGGAATCCTGTATAACTTTATCTTCTAATATTGTTTACTTGTTTATAGGAAATAATATGCTTTCGGTGCATCCAGTGAAAGAGTCTTTTAGGACAAGATTTCCCTTAGAAATATTTAAAGCTGAACTAAACTGAGCACCACAAACTGAAAACACTATTTAATTCATTATTAACATTCACAGCAAACTCACCCATCCATTCATGTCTTTATGCTTTTTTTTTTGTTGAGAAATCAATTCGAAAAACACTCCCTAGAATTTCTAGGCACTGCCACCTTGCATAGGGGCAAATGATTCATGTAGCAATCCTGGTATCCATCTGTCCTTAGCTCAGACATGCAGGCAGGAGGGTGTGCTTAGCTGCGAAACCCCTTTTCCCCTCCTTCAGACAAAAGAAAGAAATGCCCATGAAGACTTCTGGGATGTATGACGTAATTATGGCATAGGCCAGAAACCAGGAAGCAAATGAAGAAATGTAAAAAAAAGTTAAAACTTAATAGTAATATACCTTCCTATTTACTAATGCTTGCAGCATAAGGATTAAAATAATTAATGCTAATTGAGAGAATTTAGTTCTGATTTAAGGGCTTGTGTATACAAGCCTTGAGTTTGTGTTGATGGCATCAGTTTGACATAAGTTTGAGATCCTTCAGATTGTATTGACAAGTGCAGTTGACTTTAACTAAGGTTCAATAGTTCCAAAACCTGCTTAAGAAGACAAAACATAGGCCCGGTATGCAATCAACCTTATGATTTCATAAAAAAAAGGACACCAAGCAAGAGAAATAATCCACTACTAAATTTATTGTTTGTAAGGGTCATGTCACACTTTTCTCATGCAATGCAATGTGTGTTTCTGTGAGGTGTGTTTTAACATCCCATTCATTTGAATGGACTGCAAAATACAATGGACTACAGGAAAAGCAGTGCTTGTACTACTTCTTTAAATGCACTGCACCAAACCGCAAAGTACTGCAGTACCATGTGATTTGGTGTGATCTGAGTTTGGGCTGCCACTAACAAAAAATTGGAACCCGAATGCAGATCGAAAGGGCAGTATACTCACCTGCAGTGTGAGAAATGCACATGGAACATGCTTTTCCCACAATGCATTCTGGTGCAAACCAGCTTTAGGAGTTTAATAATATTTCACACCTCTGGTGACATTTTGTTTTTATCATGCATAGCATATCATTGTTAATATTTTTTTTTATCATTACTGTTATTACAGCTAGTGGCATGAACCTATGACTTTATCACAGTTATCTAGCATCATTTGTTCTATGTACTTATGTTCTAGTTGCTTTTGTAATACTTTGCTTTAAGTAAATTCCACAATTCCTATAACATTACCTTTTCCAACGTAGGCTACACAGCACTGATAGATACCCAATTAGCTAATCAGCTGCCAGTTTGAATAAATTTAAAAAAAACCTCTGAGATGTCTTTTTCGGTCAACACATTATACAGGTATATATGAATTCTCAACAATGAAAAATACTTAACACATGCACACTCACATAGATTGAAGTAGCTAGACCTGTTTTCTCGAGTCCAAGTCACAGGTCACTGAGTCATAGATGGATCTACATTTGAATAGCTCCTGCTGAAGCAGCCAAATTTCAATCCATCTATGGACAGCTTACCTCTACTGAGAGCAATAAAACTTTTCAAATCCCATGGTTTTCTGTAGATAACTGTGGATCTGTCTGGAAGAC
The DNA here is from genome assembly GCF_062004578.1 of Staurois parvus. Lineage (NCBI taxonomy): Eukaryota > Metazoa > Chordata > Amphibia > Anura > Ranidae > Staurois > Staurois parvus. The sequence goes on from NW_028318726.1 coordinate 1,976,490, forward strand.
AGAATGGGATATTCTTTCAAAATTTCCCAGTTGCATCCCAAGGCTCTCTTACTGTTGAAAGCCCTTTTAATGAATTTCATGCAAGGCCTGCATTAAGATTAATTGAGTTTGAATCCTGATTTTAGCTTAGCTGCAACATTTGCCAAATACTATTAATAGCTCAATGATTGGTTTTACTTTCTGCCTGGAATTTCTGTTTAATATTTTAAATATTTGTCAAAGGATTTACTATAAAAATAACACCTATTTCTGTAAGGCAATATAAATTTCCATGCAAACCGATTCCTCTCTTCTTGTCACTTTCACATGCTTAGACTAAGTGACCTAGCTGTACAGTAGCAAATGTTATTTCCTTTTTTCAGGTCCCTATGAGGAGTCACTGTGGACTCCTCATCAAATCTTCCCATGCATGACACATCTATAAAACAAAACTGAGCTCTGGCAGTACTGAATGTCAAAACAATAAATCATACCACTAATCAAACTATGCATACGCAAATTTATATTTGTTCATTATATTTTTAACAGATATCACATGTAAATGTAACATAATCTTATTTTTCTACTACTGGCTTAAAATCCAGCATCTGTGAAAAAAGGCAAAATACTTTACACAAAACAAGAAGGTCTGTACTTGTTGGTACATACAAAATTACACTTGTATGCAAAATAATAAATTAAAGTATTACTTTTCACTACCAAATGTATGCTTCCTTCAATATAGACACATGCATAATTATTGCAGGAGACCGCGTTTATTCCCCTATTTATAATGGAGAGGGGATAAGTCTATCCACTCTGCACTAGACCGCATTATTTACTCCACTTGCATTCAGTCATAAAATGCAGGCTGTGGTGTGATGTCTGTGGTGTCCCATGGAATTGCCACTTAAAATGAACTTGCCCTTTAATACATTCCCCCATTCCTCTAAGTGTGAAGCATGCCTTGTTAAATGCTTTCTCCTAATTCTAGCAATGTTAACTATGTTGCCCTGCAACCTTGCACAGTCTGTCTTCCAAAAATGTCCCCTCTGGTAGCACAATTGATTCCTATGGATGAAACATATTCCATATTCCTGCAGTATGCAGCTCAGCTATAGGAATGAATGGAGCCATGGCACATATGCACACTAAGAAGAGGAGCCAGCTGGAATGTTTTCAGAAGAAAGGGTCAAACTGCCTCATCACATATTCAATTCTGGATACAGGCTGATCACATATTCTTTTTTGGCTCTGCTTCTAATTTAGTGCTGTACAATGCTGTACAATGTAGTTTCTTCCTTATCCTTTTATCCCACTGGTGGTCTTTGTATAATTGCAAACACTAGAATGCAACATCTAATGACATTGTACTCACAATGCTACTGGCAGCCAATGACCATGTAATATAGGCTGTCCAGGTTTTAGGTCACATAAAGAGGCTTGGGAACAGCAGGTTTATATCTCTTGTAAGATAATGATATTAAAGTTGTTGTAATGGGTCAATTTTATATTTTTTTAAAATAACAAACATGTTATACTTACCTGCTCTGCAATGGTTTTGCACAGAACAGACCCAGTCTTCTTCCTCTTGAGTCCCCTGCCAGAGCTCCTGGCTCCTATCCCTCCACTGAGTGCTCCCAGAGCAAGTGTGTGTGCTCGCTCCCGAGCAAGCTCTGCATGTCCTTTGACACACAGAGTATGGCTTGGCACTACCCCTGCTCCTTCCTTATTGGTTGTGATTGAGCTGAGAGAGCCGCTGCTCTCATGCACATCACTGGATCAAAATTGGGCTCCGGTGAATATAGGGGGAAGGGTCTGTGGGGGGTGCTGCATGCAAAAGGTTTATTTACCTTTAATGAATAGAATGCATTAAGATAAAAAAAACCTTCTGCCTTTAGAACTACTTGAAAAAGAGGTGTCAGCTGTGAAACATGTTGTGATCCACTGATATCACTTCCTGTTTCATCACTTCTTGCTCTCAACCTGTGTTCCATCGATCCACATGTGCTGCTTCCTCTTTCCTGTCATGAGACTGCCTGGTCACCCCAGCTACCACACCCCACCCCTTGCAGCATCAGCTCCATCTTGGAATCCTGGATTCCTCCTCCTCCGACCTGCAGATGCATCAATGACTGTAATGGATTATCCACACACTGTGAGTATCCAATTATTGTGTGCTGTGTCCATCTCTCCACCCTGCTGCACTTAGATTGGCACCCTCTTGTGGTCTCTCTTAGCTATTGCAGGTGCCATCCAGACCATATCTAGTGTATCCATTGTACAGTTTCCATGGTGTCCATACCCATATGGGAATCCTTTTGAAAAGCATGATTCATCTTACTTTATCTGAGTTGCTAACTGTCTTCCTCTAACTGCTTAAGGACCGCCCTATAGCAGATATACTGCTACAGGGTGGCACCTGTGAGCAAAATCACATATATATACGTGATTTTGCATTTCCAGGTAGGGGGTGCAGGCTCCCTATCCGTGCAGCCATTTTCGGCCACAGATGTCAATCACTGGGTTCTGTCTGGTAATTACCTGCCAGCGCCTGGTGATTACCAAGCATCTCCAACAGGGAAGAAGATTGTTTTGTTTGCAAACAATCTTCCTCCCTGTCAGCTCGAGCACACTGCTCGGGATGCCTGTGCACAGTACAGCCATCCTGATCAGTGTGCTTACAGTGAAGCACACCCCCCCACCCCCCTAGTAAAACACTCCCAGCACACAGTTAACCATTTGACTACCCCTCAAATTAACCCCTTCCTGCCCAGTGCCATTAGTACAGTGTCAGTGCTTTTTTTTTTTAGCACTGATCACTGTATCGGTGTCAGTGACACCAAGTTAGTTCCCCCCCAGTGTCAGAATGTCCGCCGCAGTCTCGCTAAAAGTCGCCGATCGCTGCCATTACTAGTAGAAAAAGAAAATCCCATTATCTATACCGTCAGTTGTAAATGCTATACCTTTCATGTAAACCAATTAATTTACACATATTGGGATTTTTTTCTAGCAAAGACAAGGAGCAGAATACATTTTGGCCTAAATTTATGATTAATTTTTTTTTTTTTTTTACATTTTTCTGGACATGTTTAATAGCAAAAAGTCCAATTTTTTTCCTCAATATTGTGGGGGTTTTTTTGCTTATAGCGCAAAATATAAAAATCACACAAGCGATCAAATACCACTGAAAGAAATCTCAATTTGTGGGAAAACAAGTACACAAATTTCATTTGGGTGCAGCGTTGCATGACCGCACAATTGTCTGTTAAAGTAACGCAGCGCCGTAACGCAAAAAATGGCCTGGTCAGGAAACGGGGTAGATCCTCAGGAGGGCAGGTGGTTAATATACGTTTATACACCCACTACACTTAACCTGACTGCACATTATACAATTTGTTTCTACATATTCTTTTAGATTTACTAAAACCATATAATATGAGGTCAAACCTAAACACTTTCAAATTGTATGCAATCAGGCAGGCCCTTGCACTGCATAGTTGAAGATAAATCTAAAGGAAATTGAACAAGAAAATTGTATAATATGTTGCCAGCTTTATTCTGTGCACTTTGCTCTTTTTGTCTATTTGCCGCTTAGAGATCTCTTCAGTCTCTCAGAAGTGCTGCATTAAGTGTGCTGGATTGGAATCTTTAGCAGTTCCTAAAGCCATAGAATTTATCCTGAAGATTTGAACCATACTGTACTTTCGATCTATGTAATTTGTCTCAGCCCAGGCTGCACCCATCATGTCATGTTGACAATTTTTATAGGATTCATGTGAACTGTGACATTTTATACTAGGTCCAGTACATTATTTATATAAAAACCCTTCTAGTCTAATGACAAGAAAATATGAAATGTGGGGAAATGTTCTGTTTTTGGGTATTCAAGACTGTATTACAGGATTGCTTAGAGTGGAATTTTAGATTTCAGCATGTTAAACTTCTACTAGACTTTGGTGTTGTGTAATTTGTGCATATTCATACCTTATGGACTCCTTCCAAACAAGATTTTCTCTATGAATTGGCATCCTCATGAAGGTTTATTCATCAATTTTAATTAAGAGTGGCATTATGTGTTACCTTATTATTATGCTTGCCAAAGTAATCATACTGGTCTATTACAAAATATGATAGGCATGACTACATAGCAGCAGTCGGATAGATTATTCAGGATCCACCAATAAAGTTATAACGGCGATGGCTCATTATATGATTTAATACAATAGACTGTATAGACCCATTACATTTTAAACCAAAATAGTTTAATATGTGTAACACAATGTATACCTTTTTGAGGCTTTGAGAACTGTCATAGCAATACTACTCTCTGTTTTTACTTGTATTCAACATTATGCAAAGACCCATTAGGCGAGGGTCTATTTGAGCATATTCTGGTAGATTTAATAGCCATTCTGGCACCCTATATATAAGGTTAAAGTGGTACTAAACCTAAAAGAATGTTGCAGATTCCCAACGCTTAAATGCGGTAGCTGCATCAGTTTTCTTTTTTAGTCTTATTCTTATTAAAGTTATTCTTTAATTTTCACCTACTGTAGTGATGGGTATACAATCCTGTTTTTAAATTACTTGCATTCAAATTAAAAAAAATACAAGGGAGAGTTATTAAAATATCATATGAAAACAATATGGTTCTATTGTAGATGATCATCATAGTGAATAGAGTTTAACAAACTATTATCTGATTGTCATTTGATGGACAGGCTGCATGATCACAAGGGAACTTGCTAGCATCTGTTTATCCATTTAAAAATGATGTACACACATTTCTATATCGTTTTTTAATTAGATGGGAGGACCCTATGGATGTTTTCTAACCAAAGTGAAAAAATATTTTAAATTGCTGTGTCATCTTCCAAGTAAGGGAGTTTGTCCTTGAAATTTGTAAGCCAAAATGCACATTTAAGGCAGTGACTATGAATTTTTGAATAAATTCAAACAGCACTTGACACCATTAGAACCCTGTAGGTTGAGCAGAACTCTCCTTGAATGAGGCTCCTTACACAGGGCTACAAACTCCCCAAATGATACAAGCACTGTCATATGGATTGAGTCACATGCTCCTCTATAACTGGAAGTTTCCAGAAAAAAATAAGAAGAAAAGGAAAGGTACAATTATGGTTATGCTTAGTTGATAAATTCAGAACTGTTTTGTCCGTTTCATGCATAAGTTCAAATTGCCATAGCTTTTTAAAATGTACATTTCTTATGTGTGAGCCCATACAATGGGCTTTATTCATTTTTAGAGTTAGGGGTTTTTAATAAAATAAAATGTGTTAGTAAAATGTGTCCTTACATTATAGGTCACAGTAGAAAAAAAGTTTTTCTTTTCTTTGATATGGAACCCAGTTGGCATCAATAGGATTATATACTTATAAGGTCTATTAGATCTATTAAGATACTGTATCTTTGCAAAAAATCAAATATATAGCACACAGTTTAATCTGAAAAAGCAAAGAGCAACATAAACTCCTGGGCATCCTAGCTTTTAACTCCTTTAGTGATGTATTTGCTTAGTCATGTAACTTTAGTGATACCTTCCACAATTTACTACTTAATATACATGCATCTTTATTTACCTAATAATTTACACTATTGTGTACTTGTGGCACTACACTGTAAGTGCACACTAAGGGGCATATTTATAAAGCAGTAACTCTAACATTTACCAAACGTTTGCTGCATGTGAATGTTCTAGGTACATGTGTTCAATGAAAGTGTATTGATTTACTACCAGTGAACATTTGGTGAAAGTTGTATTAATCACTTTATAAATATAGCCTATATAGTCTGTGTGGTTTCCCTTATCCTTTAGATGACACACTTGTATGTTCAATAGTAATATATTAGCAATATTTAGGGATCTTTGTTACCATTTCATCTCCTTTCATCAGAAAGTTATTTTGGCAATCAGATCATGCCTGCACATATGACTGCAATTTGATGTCTAGGGGTAGCTTTAGTTTAATAATAATTAATGCTAGTCAAGAACACATTTACCTTTTGGATATGTAAATTATAGGTTTGTGGTCCTACAATAATTGAATAGGAATAATAGAACTCAAATTTAACAGATTTTAAGTCATGCCCAAAATGCTGGCAGCAAGGAACTGTACATATGCCTAATAGCATATTTACTGGCAAAATGCTATGATTATTCAATCTAACTCCAGAGCTAAATATATTAGCGACATTTAAAAAGGGCTCAGTAACAGAGATACGGTGATTTTGGAGTGTTTAAAGGTTGTAATATTAATGCAAAGAAGTTTTAAAATTTCAGTAAGTAATAACAAACAACTACAGTTATTCAAAGCACCAGTTATCACTCCCTCTGGTAGTCCTAAATGCCCTTGTGTTTCCCTTGGTATAACAATCAATTGTCAAACTGGGGCACATTGGGACATTTATGATGGCCAACTTTACTGTTGTTATTGGCAATGTGCTCTTAAAAGCAATAATGAAAAAGTTATTAAAGCTGAACTATGGGAAGATAAAGCGACCACAATGTACTGCAGTGGAATTCCAGCTTACATGCAACTAGCATTAAAGCTGACCCCCAGCACCTATGCTAATTAGCCTGTGTAAGAAGCCTATTACCTATTTTCAGGCGCTCCGGTCCAGTCATATGGTTCTACTCCCGTGTCAGCCAGTGTTGCTGCAGGGAAGAGAGAGAGGAGAGTGTGCTCCAAAAGTGACTATTAAAGCCTGGAGTGGTGATGTCACCCCTAGGCTTCAATGGCCCATCCATTGTTGGTGCTCCTTTCTCTTCCTTGCAACCACGCTGGCTGATGTGGGAACCAGGTCATGTGACTGTAGCCTGAAAATAGGTAAACATATACATCTTTCTTAGCACACTTATTTAGCATAGGTGTCTGGCTGGAATTCCACTTTAAAGCCCAGTTCCATCTAAAGATTCTATTTAGATAACACATGAAAAAATTTAAATGAAATATTTATTGCGGCTTGTACTCCTTTAGAGAAATGTCTCTATACTTATTTATATTTGTCAGTTGTCAGAAGGAACAGGAGAACATAATAAATCTCCTCTGACAACACAGAGAGCATGTAAAATCTAAAAGGAGTTCTATCTTTTGTTTACTCTATCTGAAAAAAAAGAAGTGTTTGGCTGGAGTTTGGCTTTAAATTTATCTTTTTAAATGCAGTTAGCCTAAGAACCAGAATCTGTATGAAATGAGTCCCTTGCAATCTTCTGTATAGTAGACTGGGGGAGGGAAGACTGGCACTTGGAGCCAGTTAGCATGCACTGCAGTCACTTGAGTTGACAAGTATGCTAAATGTTATGTATTAGACTCTCAGGGGTTTATTTACTAAACCTGGAGAGTGCAAAGTCAGGCTCACTTTTGCATAGAAACCAATCAGCTTCTAACCTCAGCTTGTTCAATTAAGCTTTGGCAATGAAACCTGGAAGCTGATTGGTTTCTGTGCAGAAGTGAGCCTGACTCTGCACTCTCCAGGTTTAGTAAATAAACCCCTCAGTCTCAACCTGCACAGAGATTGTTCAGTTCATGGGACAACAATCTAAGTACCAGAAAACTGAGAGTGATCATCATTGGGGCAGGATAACTTTGCAGTTAACTCTTTACATACTACCATTTGGTAGCCATCACTATGTTTTTTTTAGAAAAAACATGCACCAGTTATAGCATCAGGTGTTGAAATTCTGGCCTTTTAAAAATGTATTTGACACTTGCTGCCATGATCAGACAAGAAAAGAGTTTTAAAATGGAGTAGTCTATAGAGAGGCAAACTGTTTTAATTTCTAATTAAAACATTTAGAGATTAATCGTAACGCTTTTAAAATATTGTTTTCTGAAGAGAAAAATGATACTACAAAATCTTTACAGACCAAATATTTCAAATTGGGCAATAAGCAACAGCAAACTAATGGGATTAAAAGTGAAAGGTACTTAGCAAAGTTCCCCTGTCTTTGGTTTCATGTATGAGTAAGTTTAATCTGATATATCAGAGTCAGTGGCTCTCAAAAATGACCCTTGGTATTCCTTCACAGTTTCAATACTAATATATGGGGCAGCACAATGGCTAAATAGTTAGCACTTCCACCTGGCAATACTAGGGTCATTAGTTCAAATCCCAGCCACGGCACCTCCTGCCTGGAGTTTGCATGTTCTCCTTGTGCCTGCATGGGTTTCCTCTGGGTACTTCGGTTTCCTCCCACACTCCAAAGACATGCTGGTAGGTTAACTGGATCCTGTCTAAATTGGCCCTTGTATATGAATGTGAGTTAGGGACCTTAGATTGTGCGCCCCTTGAGGGTTAGGAACTGATGGGAAGTACAATATATATGTAAAGCGCTGCATAAATTGACGGCACCATATAAGTACCTGAAATAAAAATAATATCAGTATGTTTTTATTTGCCCTCTAGAAGTTGTTGCTGGGCCAACCCCCTCCTAATTAAAATAGTTGAAGGGTGTGATGTAGTAGAGCTGAAGTGTTTTAATATACTTCGGTGGACACTCAATCGATGCATTTTATTCAAACTATATTTATACTTCCAAATGACAAGGTTTTACAGTTCAAGAACCAACATATTATTGAACTAAATGAAACCAGGCTTTGATACAGACTAAATATGATATAAATCTGATGCATGCACTTTGCATACAATTGGTCCCATTGGAGATCCATTGTGACCTATTTGTCTGCTGGACTTTATAGCATAGATATATTTGATTTCTACCTGATAGGTATTTTCTGGTACATTTGTATAACCTTAAATGTAACTTTATCATATCAGGGATTATGGATTATCTGGGGAATTGAGAATTGAGAAAGTATGAAAACAGTCTTGGGGAAAGTAAAGCCAGACATACAAATGTTTATTGCTTCTATACTGTTTTATGGCTATTTAGGATCATTATCAGACTCTGGAACATCCTGCTAATGAGGTTAATTGATACTGCTGCTTAGTTCTTAGTGGCTGTATATTCTGTCAAAGATGTATTAACTAGGTTGCTTCAATAGGATTTATGATGACTCTGTTTTGTGACATGAGTTGCCTGTGTGGCTTTTAAAAGGGTACTTAAAATCTAGTTTGTGGCTTTTTAAAGTTACAACTCCTCCATCACAGAGATAAGATTTAAATCTAATTGCTTTGTCAATGACTTGCGGATTTTGGAGAACTGTGTGGCTCTGTGATAGTACTACGTACTCATTCTCCCTACTCATTTTGGGGTTCATCCAGAGGCATTTTATGAAATCAGTGGGCCTCTGTGCAGGATCATAAGTTGGTCCAAAGACCTAGAGGTAAAGAAAATGCTGTATGCATAGCGCATCACCTTGAAAAGTGGGCATGGTTTTTACTTTGTACTAAATGTTGGGCGTAGGTTAAAGTGGTGAAGTTAAATAGAGTCTGAGATGACTTATATAGTGTAGAATGCGGTAAATACATTTTATAGCATACAAATGCAATATATTATTAAATTTTGGTAAAATATGAGATGGCGCTGAGTAAATACCCAGCATGTGAAGGTTTAAAATTGAATGTGCCTATAAAATGATGACAAACTTGGGTACCCTCTATTTTCCAAAGCTAATTGTAAATATTGGCCTAGAATTATTGCTCTCATTCCTGAGTACCCAATGATATTAACATGTGTATTGCAAGCAACGTTTTCATAAGTAAGCGCCCCTGGCAAGTGTGTTTACTTTTGTAAGTTTTTTTGGCTCAAACTATTTTTGGAGTGTTCCAAAGTGCTTGGGTCTAACTATTTTTGGACGCTTTTATTTTTTCACTAAAACTGAAGCCCCCTATGTGATATAATGTTGGATAGGTTTTCTTCAATGGGACATCAGGAGTCTTTTAGACCCCTGATGTCTCACATGACCTCCTTTGAAGCTAATTGAGCATAGGTTGTTCTCTGCTCAGTAAAGATTGAGAACCGGGTGATCAGCAGTCATGTGATGGCTCAGTTCTCGGTCTTAGGGCTCAGGTCAATGCTGAAGCAACATAGGTGAGTATATGTGTTTTTGTTTTTTTATAACCCACACTTATCCTTTAACCACTTGCCGCCCAGCCACTGTAGATATAGGGCGGCACTCGCAGGCAAAACCACGTTTTAAAACGTGTGTTTTGTAAACAAATAGGAGGCGCGCCGCCGCCCTATCTGTCCCGCCGATCACCGCTGCAGATGTGAGTCGCCAGGACACAGCCGGTCCTTAGCGGCTATCTCCCAGCGATCGGCTGCAAACAGTGACAGACAGCACAGCTGCCACTTCCCTGTCAGCTCGAGGATGAGCTGATCGAGAAAGAACAGTTTCTCTTTCTCAATCAGCCTTGTCCCATCCAGTACACACCCCCGCCCCCTAGTAAAACACTCCCCTCACTCCTATAACCCTTCCCTGCAAAATAAAGTTAACCCCTTCCTCCCCATTGCCATTAGTACAGTGTCAGTGGTTTTTTTTTTGCACTGATCACTGTATTAGTATTTTTGGGGATGTCAGTTTCCCCAAGTCAGTACCCCCCAATGTCAGAATGTCCGCCGCAGTCCCGCCACAAGTCGCTGGTCACTGCCATAAGTCCCTGATCGCTGCCATAATTCGCTGATCGCCGCCATTATTAGTATAAAAAAAAACCTAAAAATCCCAGTATCTTTCCCGCCATTTGTAAACGCTATAACTTTCACGTAAACCAATTAATTTACACGTATTGGGTTTTTTTTTTAGCAAAGACATGTCGCAGAATGCATTTTGGCAGAAATTTATGACTAAATTTGATTTTTGCATTTTTTTTTACTGGACATGTTTTATAGCAAAAAGTCCAAAATATTGTTTTTTTTTCCTCAAAATTGTCAGCCTTTTTTTTTATAGCGCAAAAAATAAAAACCACACAGGCGATCAAATACCACCAAAAGAGAGCTCAATTTGTGGGGAAAAAAAGGATGTAAATTTCATTTATGTACCGTATTGCATGACCGCGCAATGGTCTGTTAAACTAGCGCAGCGCTGTATAGCAGAAAAATGGCGTAAATTGCAGTATTTATACCATAGTTTGTAGACGCTATAACTTCCACACAAAGCAATCAATATACACTTATTGGGATTTTTTTTACCAAAAACATGTAGCAGAATACATTTTGGCCTAAATTTATAACCAACTTTGAGTTTACTATATATTTTTTATAGCTGAAAGTAAAAAATATTGTTTTTCTTCATAATTTTTGGTTTATAGCGTGAAAAATAAAAAGCGCACAGGTGATCAAATTACACCAAAAGAAAGCTCTATTTGTGTGAAAAAAAGGACATAAATTTCGTTTGGGTACAGCTTTGCATGACCGCGCAATTATCAGTTGAATTAGTGCAGCTCCGAGTAGCAAAAAGAGGCCTGGTCATTAAGGGGGGTAAATCCTCTGGAGCTCAAGTGGTTAACTGAACATAGCAACAGCTAGGTACAGCATATAGTGCTGTCTTCCATCAGTGGGTGCCATCTTCCTTCCCCATTTCTGGAACAAATGGGGATTGGATTGAGCAATCATAGGAAGCATTGTACTCTAGGAATGAATACCAAGCTTTGTCTGATTGGCTAAGGCAGAGTTTATTATGTAATTTGTCCTCCTATATACCAATCAGAAGATGCTCTGTATCCATTCAAATTAAAAAAGGAGCCACATCATATATCCTCCCTCGTCTGCTGATTTTGCAGCATAAATGGGAGTGGTTGGGCGGCAGTAAAAAAATAATGAATGGCAGAGCCAGTTGTTTTGACCACCCTATATTAGGTTTAAAAGGAAACATTTCACTGTGCTTATGATCACCATGATGATGATGATGACGATCAGAGGTGCTGAGGCTGCATCATTCATTCATGGCTGCAGACAGTGTAGAACTGTATAATATTAGGATCTGTTAACACAAGATTGTATGTGACCAACTGCTCTTGCAAATTGCGCATGGTTGCCAAATATTTGTTAATGGAACACAGCACATTTGCAGCCACCAAATTGTTGTACCATGCAGTGTGGTGCAGTGCCAATTGAAAAAGTAGTGCTTGCAAAAGTGGAATGCCTGGGATTGCAGGCGTTTTAATGCACACATTCTAGTGTGAACTGGCCTCTTGGGCCCATTCACACTAGGTACTGTTACCTGAGTTTTTCCATGTGGATCTCAGTCCTTAAAGGATAAGTTCACCTTTTAGACAAAAATAATAAATGCAGATTTTTTTGCTGGTAAAAAAAATGTGCATTTATTATTTTTGTCTACAGGAGCCTGGAAAGCATTGCACCAGTGATCAGTAGATTGATGATGCCATGTAGGTTTTCTGCAGACCTTTCTTGGCATACCGGATGTACGAGCAAACAGATATTCTTACAGTGAGCTTCAGTGAACTACCACGGCGCTCCACAGTGTAGTTCACTGAAAACTACAAGGTGAAAGCCACTGAGGCTGTCTGGACCTGAAGTTTATTCATTCATGGAAGTCCATGAATGAATGAGGAGGCCGTGTGGGCGGAGCCCCGCACAGTCACACTGTTTTCAAATTTGACAGATAGCACTGGGAGACTTCTCCCGGTACTACCTGTCAGAGGAAGAGGGGCCAGCGGGTAGTGGCTGCAGCTATGGGTACATGTTACATGTTCCACACTAAAAATGGGTGGAACATGTAACATGTTCCCAAAGGTGCACGTATCCTTTTAAATGACAGGCAGCTATGACTTTAAACAACAGTATTGAGGCCATTCCATGGCCTCTTATTCACAGCTCAACCAAACTCTTTACTGGATCTCAATTTAAGCTCACCTGTGATAACATATCATACACTATAGATCTGGACTAACACGAGGTCCAGGCATACAAATATTCACTTATGAACAGGTCTCTCTACCCATGCCTCCTCTATTTTGGCACCAATAACAACTGAGTTGTGGGGAACTCATTTCTCTCTTTAATCTCTGGGATACGGTGAGTCAGCTCCCTGCACTCCACCTCCTCCGTGTAATAATCTAAGCCATTCCATTTTTTGATTGGAGACAATTATGGGGCTGGGTATATACTTGTTTCCTGAAGCCTGGAAACTATATATTGTATTTCTTATACCCTGAAACTTATGACTGTGTAGCATGCTCAAGTCACTGAAAATTCGCAATATCACAGCAACTCTATCATTAAGGAGGCTGCCATTCATAAGGACTCTCTAAGAGTCCGTGTTACTTTTAATACCTAAAGATGGTAAGGATGCCGCACAGTAGTCTTCCTAACTGCCAATCTCATTACGTAACATAGATCTCAAGATTTTTACTAAAGTAATAGCTAATAGATTACTAGTTCATCTTCAAACCCTAATTCATTTAGACCAGGTCAGCTTTATGCCACACTGTGAGACAAAAGATAACACTACTAGAGCACTCAATCTTATTTACATAAGAATAAACAGGAAATTCTCCAACAATCCTGTTATCTGTTGACATGGAAAAAGCAATTTCCAGGGTTTACTGGTACATCTTCAAGCATTAACTATATTAGCTGGGGAAGGGAATATTCGATTTGAAGCCATATACTCATGCTCTACTGAAGCAATTAGGGTCACACTACGTTGGGTTAGGAAATGGAACAAAGCAAGGTTGCCTGTTCTCTCCCTTCATCATCTCTTTAGACCCCCTACTGTGCACCTTAAGCTCCAACCCATAAAGTAGCAGGTTTCACAGATGACCTGACATTCTTCCTTACTCATCCCAAAGCTTCATTACCAAGTTTGTTGAGGGCCCTGGATGATTATGGCAACATACGAAAATTTTTAAAATAAGCCTCTCAAAGTCAGAGTTCCTTAGTATTAATATCCTGCCTTGATTCCTATGTACTTTACAACAAACTTTCACATTTAATTGGCCACAAATCACATCATGTATTATGTATTTTTACTATTATTAACCTTTCCTCCCTTACTGTCAAAGGTTTAGAAAGACTTGAAGAGGTAGGACTTAGACACCATTTCATGGTTTGGGAGGAAAGGCATCTGAAAGAAGAATTCCAGGTACAGCATTTTATACATAGTTACATTGGTCCACCTTGGGCCAATGTTACTATGCATATGCCATACCTGGTGGGATCCCTCTAGAAGCTGGAAATCACTGTAGTGAACACTGCTACCACAGTAATAGTAATCTTATTTAGCTTCCAGGTCCCATGCCAAGCAGCTGATACCACACTCTCCACCTCATGCAATCAGAGAATGCTTTGCATTTATTGAGAAAATGTGAATCAGTCTCTGAATGGCACCCACGTGGAGTGAAAAAAAAACATTCTTTACAGTAAGGCAGCTATTCAGCATGGGACCTGGAAGCTAGTTGAGGAAACTTGAGTGGCTTGAGCAATGTCACTATGTAAAGAATCCCTTACATAGAATTCTTCTTTAAAAAATGACTGTCCCATGCTCAGATGCTCCAAGTCAAAATCTCTGGAAGCTTTCTTAAAACAAAGTAGAGGGTCTAGGAAGTCTATACCACCCGCAGCTTGTGTTTAGCTGAGTTAAGTTGCAAGCATTTATTTTTTGTTGGTAGAAAGAATATTTCTAAATTCAGCCTGGTTTTTCACAGTGCAGTACACATGGCCAGAGCTATATATTGGAATAAACATGTGTCTACAAAACTGTGGGTCCAGTTGGAACAGAACTAACTAGACCTGCTGCTACAGGGCCAACTTTGGCTATCAAACCCCTTTAAGATTATGTGAGGCAACACCCCATGATAACAGTGACTCTCCAAGTCCTCACACAAGATGGGAGGCTTCTGACAAACAGTTCATGCATCTCCCTTAACTCCTTATCCAGCTGTCTTGTCAGGTCATTTAGACCTTCAGCCTCCCTTTTATGTTTATTTCTTTCTTTCTTGGAAACGCTCTTACTGTTCTTTTCTTTCTTAGAAAAGTTATAACACTTAAAACCAGCAATGAATAAAGAAGCTAGGGCACCAAACTGAAGTGTAGCAAATAATACTGACATTTAATGCCACACTGAAAACATGCATTTATGTATACTCAGGTGGCGGACTGACAACTCATGGGGCCCCCGGGCAATAGGGGTTCATGGGAGCCCCTGTGTCCTTGCCCACACTCAAAAAAGCCTATAAAAAAGGTACCAGGGGCATTTCATGGGGACCCTACTGACCCCGGGTTCTTGGGCAGTGCCTGAGTGCTCGAATGGTCAGTCCACCCCTGTGTATATTCTTACTGAAACCATGCTGTATGTCTACATGAACATTGTGAAATGTACTATTTTACTGTCTTGCCTTCCCCTTGAAAAAAAAATAAAGAATTTATAAATATGAGGGAGCTAATATGTAACACTCACCAGGAATTGTTACACATTGACAACATATATTTCTGTGAAATGTACTGTAGGTCAATGCAGAATGTGGAGTAGAGCATTTGCAGAAAGGAAACCTTTTTTTAGTGAACCATCCAACATCCTCCAGTTTACATTGTTAGTGTGGGAAAAGTTTGAATAAACATAAACCATGTGCATAGGTCGTTTATATCAGACCAATAAGTTATAGAATTACTCTTTAAAGTTTGCTTTAATAAACTTAAACCATTGTACAAAGCTATGGACATCTTTCAGTTCAGTATCAGCATTCCAGGCCTTAAAGACATTCATTTTAGGAAAACTAAAAGCTGCTGGCAAGCCTGAAGTGCAAGTATTCAGAGATACCTGCACATACCTGCAGCAGCTTTTAATACCTCTTTCTACCTAAAAAACTAAACCAGCGCTCAAATCTTCATGCTGACTAGGGATACTGTGACTGTCATTCACTGAGGTGCAGCCCTTGAGAGATCGGGAAACCTTGATACTGGTGAAGAAAAGCAAAAACAGGGCGCACTTTATTCGTGCATTATCGTGGTGAAACATGAGTTTATTAAAATGCCTGCTCACAAACCAAAGGAGATTAAAACCGAGACAAAGAGTCAGTGGTGACTGTCCCAAGTGATGGGAGACCCTGCATAAGGTAGGCTGACAAGTTTCGGGAGACATATGCTAGAAGAAGGGAGTATGTCTCCCAAAATGCGTCAGCCTACCTCATCCAGGATCTTCCATCCCTTGGGACCATCACCGCTGACTCTTTGTCTCTGTTTTAATCTCCTTTGATTTGTGAGTATGCACTTTTATGCATTTTAATAAACTCATGTTTCACCAAGGTAATGTACGAAGAGTGTGCCCTGTTTTTGCTTTTCTTCACCTCTTTCTACCTCCCTGACCTATAATACAGTAGGCAGATGGGGGTGAAAAATGTAAGCACTATCTTTAATAGTGAAGCTTTGTCCGTTGTTTCAGTATTTTGAGTAAAGCGGGAGGTGCTGAAAACTGCATCAGTTAAGTACAGGCTTACCCTTTAGACCTGTCAGTAGCATTTAGTTTTCTTGAATTGTCACAGTCTCTTTAAAGTGAACTTTTAAGTGCCCAGACTATGTGCATTAAAATATTTACTTATTCTGAACAAGCAGTAAAAACACTTTTAAACAATTCCTCCATTGATGTTGCTATAAGTATTATGGATGAACTCCTCTCCAAATCTCACACCAGAGGCACTTAAATCTCAGCTCTTCTCCCTATATTTTCTATTGAAGCCTGCCATCCTAATTTAAACACAAATCTTGTGCTTGTAAACTGTTAGAAATTACAACAAACATTATGAAAACTTGTTTCAGTATATTTCTAAGGATGAATCACTTTGCAGTATATGCAGCTACAGAGATAAGTGAGAGCTTGTTTTAATTTTTTCTTACTGCTTGATAGGAATGGGTAATACTTTATTGTCTACAGACTATGCATTGGTGAACTTTAAATAACTCTGTTAAGCTCCATGAAATAGTTAAAATGCATTTTGTAGAGATAGTTATAAAGATGAAAATGTCTGCATTTGCTAGCAATTCAAATTATCCTAAGCATGTGTATAAAAATGTGTATAGCACCTTTTAAACATTTGCCATGAGCAATATATCTTGATTAACTTGCTTTTATGTGTATATTCTTCCAACCAGAGTGCATGTATGTGTAAATTTGTAATGTTAAGTGTATGTAAACTTTGACAGTAAATGTGTGATTAACATAATGATTTTCATTTTAAAGCATTGCAGACAGCAAAATTCATCTCAAATGACAAATGCAGCTCATTAGAATTTAAAATGCAGATTTAATGATAATTATAACATACGTAATAATGCAGCTACACATAAGGTACAATTAATCAGATGACAGGTCTATTGAAAGGTCTACAGGAGAAAGCTCTCTAGCTGTATTTTCTTAAATGTAAATTTCATAGTTGGTTAAATGCTTTTTTATTTCTTTTCGTCTTGGGATTTTACTCTGATGTATGTTAAAGTCATGTTTTTTTATTCTGAGATTATCACATCACCACTCTTCATGGATACCAACTACTTAATTCATTATTGTTCTTTTTCAGACAGTAGACTCCATAAAACAATACATCATTGTACTTTTAAGCATGAGGATGCCATATCTCTAAGAAAAGTATGTGATTATAGTACTTATATCATATGTATTATGCAGACTATGCATGTTTAATCAGGTCACCACACAATTAATTTTGCACAATAAGCTAGAGTGTTGTAACTGAGCTCTTCAGATGATTTCAGCACCATGGACAACATGACATGCTTGCACTCATCATCATATTCAGCTCCTATGCTGCCCCCTAGAGTTACATTACTGGGATTCAAGCTGTTTTCAAGTTGTATTTGCCATTCACTGCTTACTAAAAGCTGAATAATTAGGCAGAACACAGAGAGGTTGATTTAAGTGCAGCTGCTCCACAGCTTAGCGAATGAGGTAAAGCCTCACTTTGCAAAATATACCCAATCACATGCAAGGAAGATAAAAAAAAACAGCAGTTTTGCTTGCACATGATTGGTTGATGGAAGTCAACAGAGCTTCTGTTCATTTACGAAGTATCCGAGCAACTGCTCTTGCAGAGCGCAACTGCACTTTGCAAAGTTCACAGTCTATTTGCCTTTAGTAAATCAACCCCAAATCATTTCTTTGTCCCCCTAAGTTTACTACTATCACAGCAAATTTGTGTAAAGGACAGATAACCTAGGTAGTTCTGACACCCCACAGAACAATGTTATGTTCCTGGAAATAGCAATTGTAATATTTCAATGTTCGCACGTTTATGGTATCGTATTTGAGTGAAAATGGTAACGTGATTCCAACTCTATGACAATATGCCACATGCCCTGGTGTGTGTTGGGCGAAATGCGTCAGCGTGTGTGGTTTGGTGGAGACATGTAGACTGAGGCTGCTGCTTATAGTTTTTTCAACTGGGTTGGATTGGGAATAACAGTGATCCTTTCCTCTTTACATTTACTAGCCCTTTGGATTGGTATCAGGACAAGCCTGCACTCATGCTCTGGGACACAGGGATATGCTGTCACCTCAACTTTGAGCGACAGCGATATCAATATAACAGTTCCTTCCATCTCTAATTGTGAATTGGAAATTTTTGACAACCATTGTAATATGCCTGATTAATCTAGGAACAATAGGCCTCATTATAACAATCTTTGAAAGAACTGTACTTGTTGCTCAAAGCAAACAATCATATTCTGCCTGTTATGTTTCCAGTGCAGGTTAGGTTGGCTGTGTTGTTCTGGTACTTTCACACATGTACAGGCTATATTTATCAGCAATGCAATATGAAAGATGACCAGTCATTTTTACACCTCAGAAAAACTCAGTAGCTAGTGAATATCAATCAAGTAGCACTAATACTGATAATAATATAGCTGTTTGTGCCTGGCATACAAATGAGGTGGGAATGGGACTGGACCTTGGGAAAAGCACCCACCCTTTTCCATTTAAATTATTTCCTGAATGCGTCTGGCAATATAAATATCTGCTGTGGAAAATAATATATTTTTTAATCTTTAAAGCTCAAGATTAGAATTGTTTTTTTTTGCATAGTAACATTGGTCCAGCTCGGACCAATGTAAGCATGCATATCTCATACATAATCAGTCTCTATGAAAGCTACAAATCACTGTAGCAGTCACTGCTTCTGCATCAGGAGCAGCAGTCTTCTGGGTCCAATGCTGAGCAGCTGCCCTTCTGCATAGTAACTACAGATGGTTGCTGCTCTGCATTCTCTGATTGGATGAGATGGAGAGGTGCCATGATTTACAACTCATCCAACTAGAGAACACCTTGTATTAATTAAAACAAATACAGTAGTAGTCACCAATACTACAGTGATAGCAGTTCTCTCCGAAGTCCAGTGCTGAAATTCAAAGAAAGTCTTATATTGGCAGCTTCCACAGGGACCACTGAAGTATGAGACATGCATAGATGAGACATGAGATGTATGAGTATGAGATGTACAAGCATGAGGCATGAAACATTGCTCCAAGCTGGATGTATGTTTTTATTCGGGAAAAATCATACTTAAAAGTCAGCTTTAATCATGCATTGCTTTGATTTGCACAGCTCTGTACCACATTAGAGTTAAATGGTTTCATAATTATTTTAGAAGTGTAAGGTTCTCAAAGAATACAAGCTGTCCAGAATTGAGGATATTTTTTTTTAGATCAAAGGTTCATGTTCCCTGTTATAAGGAATTTGTAACCCACTTGGTCTGGGATGATTTTTCATCCTAGAACTATTTTTAATAGATGACTGTCCCTCATATTAGATAAGTAAAAAAAGAGGATGGTGATTACATAGATAGCAAACGTTTGTAAATGTGAGTGTGATATTGTATCAGTTAATTTGTTATTAAATAAAAAAACAATCATTTAAAGAATAAGTTCACCTTTTTAGAAAAAAATAATAAATGCAAATATTTTTGCGTAAAAAGGTTCATATAATATTTTTTTTATGCAGGAGCCTGGAAAGCATTGCACCCATGAGCAGTGGATCAGAGGTGCAATCTCAGGCTTCTGCAGACATGACCTGCAGTTTTCAGCCCATAGCTCCATACGGACTATCAGTTTGAAAGCTCATCAATACAAGCTGTCTACCATGGTGACTGATGGGGACTTGTAGTTCATTCATTCACAGGAAACTGTGAATGAATGACGCAGCCATGTGGGTGTTAATTTTAAATTGAGACAGTGGGTGCTGGGTAAAGAACCCATGCCCACTGTAACATAGAGGGGGGTTCAGGGGAGAGGCAGCAAAAGTTGGAACATGTTATGCGTCATACCCTAAATAGGGATGGAACATATAACATGTTCCAAAAGGGGACCATATCCTGTAGCCTCCCTAGCGGTCTGATTATGTTTGTATTTCTGTGCTCAAAGCGGTACATTTTTTTGCATGGAAATATGTATTTTTTTATTGCAGGCCTGTAAGTTTTAGGAATAACTCACTGAAATCTGTCTGAAAAAGAATCTAATAAACATCTCGGGTATGTTAAAATTTGAAACACAAAATCATAAACTATAATCTAACAAATAATCATACAAAATAATAATATAATAATTTAATTCAATAATATAATCAAACCAAAAACACTGAAATTTGAAATATAGCGCCAAGTTCGCACATCACCAAGCAAAGTCGCAAAATCGTTTTCAGTGTCTGATGACAAATTTCCCCTCGAATCATTATCACTCGATTCTGCAAGTAGAATTTACTATCGCTGTTCTCTAGCTGGTCTAAAACTGCTTTTGACCTAAAGGGACGCTTTTTGGACGCCATGGACGTTTCTCAGTTTCCAGGCAGAAAGAACAGTAAAAATGCAGGCAGGGCACAGGACAAAGCACTAGGGACAAAATGTATGTGAAATGGTTTGATACAGTAATGTTTTACTATGTGATTTTAGTGTATTTAATGAATGTCACTTTTTCACATTTTAAAATTTCCCACCAGTTCGTCCTGACGTTGCAGGGAACGGAACCCAGAAGACAGATGCCGGTATCGGCCAGAGGACATTGCCGGGGACACTGCAGGAGGGACATCGCGGGAGCGCAGGACAAGGTAAGAGAAGAACAGATCCCGGAGCAATGCTGCAAGGTATTCCCGAGTGTAGCTCGGGGTTACCGCTTGTGGTGCTGAAACTTTACCCAGAGCTACACTTGGGAATACCACCAGGGAGGTTAATATAGTGTATATTGCAGTCATTAGAATTTGTGACTGTTTTGTTTTTTAGGGCTTGTTTTACTTTATTTTCACCTTGTGATTCCATCAGTAACTCACTTTCTACTCTAGAGTGACTACTGTACACTATTTGTGGAGAGACGGTGTTGTCACCCTAGGACAGAAAGTATGTTATGAGTACACAACACCTACCCTTCCTCTAATCTCCATTGCATTGAGAGTCTTCTGTAGTTCACATAAGTGAACTGAATAGAATCATTCACAGTTCTTGAGATAATCTTATATATTGGACTGGACACAGGGCAACACTGGATTTCAGATGCTTCAATTGCACTTAACAGACCAAAATAACAAAACATTTCAATAGTATATTTAACAACCAAAAGGAGCAAATAATAAATGTTCAGTGTTACACTTTACATACACTTAGAGTTAAACTGTAAATTATTTGTATCATTTCAATCTGTAGCCATAATACTTCTCTTTCAGAAAATGGAAAAAAAACTCAGGGTCACTTATTTCCCAAAGCATCCATTAAAATCAAAACTTTCTTCCTTTTTGTAGTAGCTTTCTCAGACAGCCTACAGCCTATAGCAAGCAATTTTTTTACTCTTCCATCGCAAACTATCTTCAAAGATTCAACATCTCAGAGTAGCTCAGACAATTATCTACAAGCTTAAATGTGTGGAACACAACCAAGGGCATGGCCACTATATGTGCCACATGAAATGTCCTTAAATGTCCTTATTGATTGATAAGAATTATTTGCTGTTTCAATGTGTAAAAAATCATTCCTTGCTTGATATGTACTTTATCACATTTCATTGCCTAGGTGTTAAAGCATAACCTCAGGAAGCTATTATGGCATCAATGAATGTTGGCATGTGCACTATAAAATCATTAAGTGTATTAAAAAAATATTGTGTAAGTATATAAATGCGACTTGGTGTCAGCCTCATGCAATCCCCTTTACAGCAGAGTTTAGACTTGGAAATGGAAAAGCAGGGCAGAAGCCAATTTAATATTGCTGCAGTCCTTATATGCTAACAGGGAACACAATGATAAGAGGAGCGAGTAGAGTGCTTGAGCTGATGCTTCTCCTTCACTGTACAGTCACAGAGTGGGGATAACACAGGCCATAAGTTTCATAGTAAGGTGGGTGGATACTGATGGGGATCTAGGAGACTAGTTCCCCATTAGGTTTGTCTTGTTGTCGACTGACAGCGTACAGCAGTGTGTGGATCCATAGCCACTATTCAGTATAATAGTGGCTTTCAAATCCATCCAATTTCTTCATTGTGTTATTGTATTTTACGGTGCACAGTAATACATTAATTTGCTTTCACTGTGCGTTTATATCAACATTTTCTATTTTAAATTAGTTGCACTCTATATATGTTTGCCACATTTATTTATGGCATTTATATGGTCACTTATTAGTCGTTTTATGTCACATGGCCTTTTGATGCACATTTTGGTATGTCTCTTTAGTCGCATGGTCACAATTTTTGGCCTCTGTGCATTGTTATTGTCATTCTTTTGTGATAAGTGGTTTGTCCACTTTTAATATTAAGCACTTCATTTTGTATTTTTCACATTTTGCTTCACTTCCTCATCAGTTGTATTCACGTTATTTCATTTATGTTGTGACAGACTCATATGTTCCATTATTACTGTGATTTAGTTAATATTTTATTTCTCCCTGATCATTTCCATACATTTTGCCCATGGTCACGATTTGACTGTTACACCTTTTGGTCCTCGTTTTGGACCTTTATTATTTCACCTTTCCCTTCACTCCCATATTCCTTCCATTTACTGATTATGTTATGTTGTATATTATCTATTGTCTTCTCATCTCATTATTTGTTTTGGAATGTCTGTGGCATTATTGTGATTAGTGCAACATCAATTTTCTGTTTGTTTTTAAAAAAAATAACATGAAGCTTTTTCTGAATTACATGTTTGGAAAGGTTTGATTTATTTGCAAGTCAGAGAATGCAGATTGCCCCACAAACATGTATGGCTTCTGTAAAGAGGACACAACCAGTTATTTTAGTTGTCTATGGAGAAAACTGAAAATGGCGTGGCTGCCTAGCAAGTAAGCTGAGAAACCAAATTTATGACAGATGGTGTATAGACCTTTTATTGTGGGCTATCTGCAGTGTCATGGCTACATTATACTCTGTATATGGCCATCTGCAATGCACATCTGTTGCCAGGCATTCAAAATAAGAGGCAGGGACACACACATACACATTAATAGGACTAGCATGAATAAATTGTCATGCCATAACTATTTTGTATTTACAGGCACTAAAAAGCTTTTTATTAATAAATAAAAACAACTGGTCAATTTCAGTCATTTTATTTTTTTTTAGATATTGAGGTAAGCATCAATATCTTACCTATATCATCTATATCAATATCTATCTATCTATATCAAATCAAGAAGATAACTATTCAAACACAATAAAACAAAACCTCCAAACTTTCTGAAATTAAAAAGAGGGACACGTTTTTGCATAAAACATATAGGCAAAGGACACACCACGCCATGCCCCCAGCTACATAGCTACTAATAATTATATAAAAATTACTGACAAATCTATCAGTCTTGGAAGATGTTTTCTGTTATCCAATAACTTGCAGTGTGTTTTGTGCACCACAATAAATAATAGAAAACTCAAAACCCTTACTGTTATTCTTTGTATACTTGTTAAGCCATGATATGTATTTGGAAGATGGTTATGAGCTAAGTCACTAGCACTATTGATTTCTGTTCTTTAGAACACAGCAAACACCCAGAAATTAAACTTTGAAGGTGTAGCATGTAAATGTTAAAGTTCCTGAAATTTATTCAAATGTGTCTTTTCCCTTTCACATTGGTAAAGAAAATTTGAAGTGTCAGAATTGTATATCTTATGCTCATTATTAAATGCTAAATACCACAGTGTTTTGAGCTGCCTTGTGGCCATTGTAAAGAAAACAGGTGTTCTGATAGATTATCAAGAGTGAGTCAGTTGATGTGTGGCACAGAATATTAATGAAGGTGGCTACACAAAAGGCTGCTTGGCTTTGTGCACATTAAGCTGAAACCTTCATTCTAGACTTCTTTAAGGACAGCTGATAGAAAGGTCTTTATTTATCATCCTTATTTATCATGAGTGTCTAACCATGAGTTCTAGCATGAAAAGCAATTAACTGATGTATCATGTTATCCTACTAATACTGCAAATTAATGAGGCTACTGATGCCAAGCCCTTGTGATTACAGGGAAAAAAAGAAGCAGAGGGATATTGGAATTTACTTTACTCAAAAATGCTGTTGGTGAATTTCCTACATTGTTAGCTGGATTGGTAAAGAAGTATATACTACAGTAGATAGATTGTTCCCTTCCTGAAACACTGTAAAGGTTTGATTTATCAGCTAGCTAATCAGATCTGGTACTGTACCAGAGAGTAATAGTTTCCTATAACCAATGCCAAGATCTCAGATTTAGTGCTGACCTAAAGAAGATATGGGGCAAAGTCAATGATAGAATTTTTTTTTAGTGCATTACCATTGGGAACTGTTACAACTATTGTAATTATAGAATGAGATCCATTCAACTAGCTTCTATATTCTTGCAGACAAGCTTATAAATAATTGTATAATAAAGGATTTTGAGTGCAGGAACATATAGCAATACATCTCAATTTTGGGTCCACTTGAATTTCCACTGAGCTGCATTCCAGCATATATGTGTATTATATACAGTTAAATATGTACTGCATATGTATAAATAATTTAGAAAAAAAGCAACAGTGCAGTAAATTAAAGAAATCACATTTCAGATTTTAAATATCATTGACTGCTCTAAACTGCAGCACTGAAAGTTTATTTTAGTTGGTTGCTGCAGAAATCTGTGTTTTGAACAACAGGGCTCTGCTACTATAAATCTGCCACTTTGGACTATGATCTTGGAAAGAGGTGCCTTTTTCAGTTTTGTAAATGCTTGTTATACAGTATCTAACAGAGATTTCAAACTAATTGGTAAATGTATGGGACCAATGAACTATCATATTCTATTCTCAATGGAAAAGGATATGTCCTATCACCAGACATGTGCCACAATAAACCACTTGGATCAAAGTGTTGTTGTGGTAATGGCCTTGTCCTGCAATGTCAGTGATGATGAGCATAACTCTCACCATCTGCCACTATAAATCAAAGATGAGGCTTAAAGTATGTGTAATCCCAATCATTAATTATCTCATATAAGCTTATGAATGGACCTTGCACAAAAAATAAGGCCTATATAATATACCAGACTCATTTCCCCATAATAAACAGTAGCTTTAATGGTAAAAAAAAAAAATTCTAAACATGCTTACCTTATCACCTTTTGTCTTTGGTGCCTAGGCAAGGGTAACATCACAATCCTTTTGACACCATCTCAAGGAATTACCTCAAGTCTTACAAATCTCAGAAGAAGATGCTCCTGCACTGTACTGGAGTATCTTCTGAAGAGATTTGGGATAACAAAAAGTAATTATCAATATTTTTAAATCTGCAATTTTCATTAAAATAATACCTGGTGATCTGGCTCTGAAGGTCCTAGCAATATCAAATCACTAGAAAGGAGCTCCTACTTAAACCTGTGCAAATATAAACATTTGAATATCATACCAGGAAATATACATAACATCCGTCATAAATATAACTTAGCCCATAAAACACATATAAGCCCATGATTAGACAACCATGATGTAAATTAAAATTTTCGTGCCACCATTGTGCTGACAAAGTGAAAATCAAAAACACCCTGTAATTAATCCCATAGGAGAGTAGCTCACTTTCACAATTAAACCCCAAGATTGATGAAAGGCTGGTATAATCCACTCTACACTACCATCCTCATATGTGAATCCAGATCATAGACAGATGCATCAAAATGGAAATCCCATATGTATAGTAAAAGAGGCTAACAATAGCAATGTACCAGCTTAAAAATGTTTTATTAATAAATAAAAGATTACACTCACATAAGCCAAAAAAGAGTCAACATATGCTGGTTCTACAAACTTGGCACTCTCGTAGCTCAAAAGTATCGGAGCATAACAATGACACTGGGAACCTACCCTAAATGTGTGAGTTTCATCTGAACGATTTTCCCAGGGGCTTCCCCACACAGGCACAGAAAAGTTGTTTGGGTAGAAACCACAGCTATGTTAGAGTTTAATTCCACTTTAATATCATCCCGTATTGATGGACATCCCCAGACAATATGGAGTAGTGCACCTCTCACATGACTGCACCTCTGCAGTGTATGTGAAGCTGAGGGATACACTTTGTGTAACAGTACCCTAACCCTATACCATATGGTCATAATGTTAAAATCTGCTTCCTGAATTCTGCTTCAGATAACTATGATTTCTGGACAAACAATAGTATATTCTTTTTTGTATGTGTAAAGGTTCACCTGAGCTCTTGTTCCTATTTTTTGAACAACTGAAGGCAAAAAGTCCTCAAGGGGATGCAAAAGAGACCATACACAATTGTAAACATACAGTATGTTGCAATGGGTCAGGATCCACATATAATTTTTCAAAAGCAGAAAGGGTATAAATGGTTAACATATTGTTATCTGGTAAAACTCTACCTCCTCCTCGCGTATTCCATTGGTGTCCACCAAGGTTCTGTCCTTAGACATCTCCCTTTTCCCAGTTGGCACTCCCCCTTGGGTCAGCTGATGGCCTCCCATGCCTTCCAATACCATTTCTATGATTATGACACCAAAGTGTATCTCTCCCCCCCAGAGCTAACCCCATCAGTCTCCTCACACATCAATAACTAACAAACATATTATTTACTAACAAACATATCAATATGGACGTCACAAAACTTCCTCAAACTCAGTCTATCCAGAATAATATTTCCTCCCCCACGTGCCTCTTCGCCTGACTTCTCTAACATGATTGATGAAAAAACTGTCAGTGCATCTCAGCATGGCAAGGTGCCAGATGTAACCCTGGACTCTCTTTTTGGTCCCACATCCACTTGCTGTCCAAATCATGCTGCATCATTCTCAACATTTCCAAAATACACCACTTCTTAACCAATTAAACCACAAAGCTTCTAATTTACTGGTTATCTCTTGCCTTGACTACTGCAACTCCCTCCTCATTGGTTTACTTTTACATAGGCTAGCCCCTCTTCAGTCAGTCATGAATGCTGCTGCCAGGCTCATCCACCTTATCAACATTTTAGTGTCTGCTACCCCTCTCTGCCAACCCCTATATCTGCTTTCACTCACCCATCGAATACAGTTCAAACTATTAAAAACAACTTACAAAACCATCCACAACTCTGCCGCAAGCTACATCACTAACTTTGTCTCAAAATACCATCCAAAACTTTCTCTCCAGTCCTTAGAAGACCTCCTGCTCTCTAGCTCCCTTGTCACCTGCTCCCATGCTTGCCTCCAGAACCTCTCCAGAGCATCTCCCATGCTCTGGAACTCCTTATCCCAATCTGTCTATCTCCCACTCTATCCACCTTTAGGTGATCGCTGAAAACCCACCTCTTTAGAGAAGCCTATCCTGCTTCTAGCTAATAAACTGTCTTTTTTACTTTTTCCATCAGCTCATGCCCCATAGTTATTACATTTTTGTATCACTTAACCCTGCTTTTTAGATTACAATCTCTAACAAGCAGGGCCATCTGATTCTTCTTGTATTGAATTGTCATGTATCTGTACTGTCTGCCTTCCTTTTGTAAAGTGCTATGCAAACTGCTGGTGCTATATAAATCCTGAATTATAATAATAGTAATAAGTTTATATATCATGATGTGCATTTTATTAAAATAATTGTGTGTGATTTTAAAATATTATGCAAAGAGAAGGACATTTTTAAAAAATATTATTATATTATAGCAGTTTGGACATGGTAGTGCCTGCTAATGGGTGGCTTTTGATGGAAGTAGAAATTTGTGTCTGAAAGATGTAGTAAGATGTTCAATGATGACATGCTTTGTTGATGCACTGTTCTATGACAGTGTTTAACCATGTGCTGTTGTGTTTTTCTGATTGTATAAGGATCCATGCTTGACATTTGACAACATTGTCATTATTTCATTTACATAGTAGGAATTTTTGATTTGGGTTATCAATTATGTTTTTAGTACTGGGTGCTTCAAAACCTTTTAACATTTTGTATGTATCCCTTATTACCATTTCTTGTTATTTTTGCAGCACAAAAGATACCTCCTAACAGATGTGCAGCTAGCATGTGATGTGTTCCCGCATACAACAAATGAATAAATAGTGAAAAATGCAGCGCAACAAATAAATAAATGCAATGATGCTTCTATCTCAACTCTGACCTTTGAACCTGCTAAATATGTATCGATAAACAGTGACAGTAAACAATACTCCTCCGTGCTTGTGAATATTTAGTAATCCAATATATGCTTTCTGGTCATATATTCCAATGGATATACAGTATATAGACCCACACATAATCTGTAACATCCACAGTGATTTGTGATATTTTTACAACATAAATCATGCAACTTTATACAACATAAATTGTTGTGCACCACCCCCTTTTTATTCCACAATAACTTTGTCTAGACAGGTGTAGTCACACCACTGTATAAAAGTGTACGGTGCTCCTGTATCACCCCTCACTGCTATTCCACCTCCAACACACTTACGCGCTCACCTCAAAGTTTGACCCATAATGACAGGTCAAACTGAACTTTCCACTTCTATCTAAACTGCTTTATAGAGGACTTCTAGTAGTCTCTAGGTAGTATTACATGGGTGTCAGGAACACATGAACAATTTATCACATGCACACTATACCCGCTAGGTCATATATTTTGTTTGGTAGGGATGACATATTAGATAGTGTTGTCATATATATGACACATTATATGTATTAGGCTATGATTCCCTATGAACATTTCATTGACATACGGGGTACAAATATCTTCATGGGCACTTTATTCACCATATTATATACATATGGCCCCTCTGATATGATGAAGTATCACATAAAAAGTACCTAGCCCATATCTGTTACACCAGTATACTCTTGTACAGATAGATGTATTCATTATAGCAATGGTTTGATAAATCCAGACTTCTGTTATGTACATTTATGTATGCATATGGCCGACTGCATTGGAATGCCCCTGTATTATAGTCTAATATACACCGATCTATCATAATATTCTAATTGGTCCATTTTCCCCACTGCTAGTCATGATATCGATATGTTTATCATTTTCTAGGATCTCTAATTTTGCTCTCCCGCTTATTTCTTATTTGTAGATACAGTTATTGATATACATATGACCTACTGTATTGGGATAATATTCCCCTGTATAATAGGCTAATATACACTGATCGATCATAATATTCTAACTGATCCATTATCCCTACTACTAGTCATAGATATGTTTATCATTTACTAGGATCTAAAATTTTTGCTAAGCTTTATACGTATATACAGCTATTGGTATTGTGGCAATACTTCTTTGCATTATGAGGGTGATATATTCCCTTGCAAAGTGAGATTAATATACATTGATCGATTATTATATCTTAATTTGTCCATATACAGTAAATCCCTATTACTGGTCATAGATAAGTATTATCTACTAGGATCTCTATTGTTTGTTCTCCTGCTTATCTATGTATGCATATATACAGCCACTGGTATTGTGGCAATACTCCCTTGCAAAGTGAGGCTAGTATACATTTGTTTTGGAAAAATCTACATAAAAATTGCGCCCGAGACCATGTGCTGGTCTACAACAAAATGGCGCTGGTACAGATGTATAGTATTACCATCTATAAATGAGTATAAATGGAAGGCTTGACATCCAATGGGCTATTCCTGATGAAGTCACGTGCTGTGTAGGGTACGCCGATGATGTCAAGCTGTAAACCAGAAGTCTATGTGCCGCCATTTTACAGGAGGGATTACAGCATGACTTCAACTTGGAGCACTGTACAGTGAGTTTTTAACCCTCTGGTGTCCCAGGAGGATGCATTTCAATGTGCGTGGATATATATACATTTTTTACAAGATTGAGGGGTGGATCGTATCAATACACAAGTGCTGGCAAGGAGTTAACAAAGAGTGGGAAGACTTTGTACCATTATACCTGCCAAAGTTAAAGGGAAAAGTTCAGTTTGACCTGTCATTATGGGTCAAACTTTGAGGTGAACGCATAAGTGTGTTGGAGGTGGAAGAGCACTGAGGGGTGATACAGGAGCACCGTACACTTGTATATAGTGGTGTGACTACTCCGGTCTACACTAAGTTATTGTGGAATAAAAAGGGACTGTTTATAATGATTTATGTTGTATATAATTGCACGATTTATGATGTAAAAATTTCACAAAGCACTGTGGATGTTACAGATTATGTGTGGGTCTATATATATCCATTGGAATACATGAACAGGAAGCATATATTGGATTACTAAGTATTCACAATTCACGGAGGAGTATTGTTTACTGTCACTGTTTATCAATAAATATTCAGCCGGTTCATAGGTCACAGTTGATATAGAAGCATCATTGCATTTATTTATTTCTTGTGCTGCATTTTTCACTATTTTAAGTTGAGTGTGTAAAAAAAAATATATATATATATTCCCCAGATGAACATATGCTAGATATGCCAACATATGCATATGCTGACATACAAGTCTTCCAATTTTAACAAGGAGCCCAGCCCGTTTCGTCTAAATCATTGATGCATGCTATTTGATTTTATAAAGTTAGAAATAAGCATTAACTGTTTCAAGTAAGGTTGATTTGCTTTGTGCTAGAAAGAGACACTTTGTGCAAAATTGTTGCTATGTTCATGAAGCACAGCTCCTAAAATACATTCAAAACTATCCTGTCTATTTCTTAATGTTTTAATAAGATTTTGTACGCTCACTGGGTATCTGTGCCGCCTTCAATTTATATTTCCCAATTTATCTTTCCCTCTTACAGCTTCTGCAACTTGTACAATTTTTATCTGTCATTGGTTAAACAGTGAAATTAGATGATGTTAGTTTGTTCCTACTTGCAAAGTAATAGTTTTGCAAATGTTCAAATAATATTCATTTCCACTATATTTAGATAATGAGTTTAGTGTAGGGTGAAAAAAAATCTCATAATTGCTTGGCAGCCTGAGACAAAATGGAAGATTTTCTGCACAATATTATCTTCAATTTGAATGCTTTCTGAACCGTAAACATAAATCAGCACGTAAGGCTGTGGTGACAAATGTGAAGAATCACATTTTTTAAAAAGTAATAATGTAACTTCATGGCATATGGCAATCATGCTAACTTAGATTATAAAGGGAGCACAGAATTAGTGTGTGTGCCAACCTTAACAATCAAATTCTCGTATATGGTCTCTTTTGCTGTGTTATATATACCATTGAAATATGTTAGTTATAAGTATGCGAGAAGTGCATATTCATCCTGTCATACACCTTGGTGGGTGATTATTGATTGTGCTCCGCTTCAGAAAAGTATTAACTGCACTACAAAACATCTCCCCCATGATAAGAAGATGCAAATAGAGGAAGGTTAAACATTAGCTATCCCAAGGTGACAATGCTGCAATTCCAGAGATACAGTATAGTAAATGAGTGTTTCACCCTAAGCTGCAATGTATTATATTTTTGTTCTTGAGTTTAGATACACTAAAGTAAACCTGCCACAAATCCTGTGTAATTTAGACTGAGCATGTAATAAACAAATGAGGTTACCTTAAAGGATAAGTTCACTTTTGAGAACATGTTACATGTTCCACCCATTTTTAGGGTGAAACATGTAACGTTCCAATAGCCCCCCCTCCCTCTGACAGAAGTCTCCCCATACTATCTGTCAAATTTGAAAACAGCGTGACCGAGCAAGGCTTCGCCCACACTGCTGCATCATTCATTCACGGACTTCCTTGAATTAATGAACTTCAAGTCCCAACAGCTTTAGCGGCTGTCGGCTTGTAGTTCTCACTGAATTACCATCACGCTGTGAAGCGTCGGGGTAGTTCATTGAAGCTTCCTGTCAGAATATCTGCTTGCTCGTACATCTTGTACGGCAAGAAAATATTCTGACAGGTCTGCAGGAGACCTGCATGGCATCAGTGATCTACTGATCGCTGGAGCAATGCTATCCAGGTTCCTGTAGACAAAAATAATTAATGCAAATAAAAGTGAATTGCTCACGTCTAGGTG
Organism: Staurois parvus; assembly: GCF_062004578.1. Classification (NCBI taxonomy): domain Eukaryota; kingdom Metazoa; phylum Chordata; class Amphibia; order Anura; family Ranidae; genus Staurois; species Staurois parvus. The sequence goes on from NW_028318726.1 coordinate 2,008,813, forward strand.
TTGAGACTTTATGCTTGCAGTAGCAGGTATAAACCCTAGACATAAAAATATCAAATAAGTTCAGATAAGCCACTGCTCAATATAATGGTTTATAAAAACCTTTTTTTAAAGGCTAAGTTCACCTTTCTGAACATGTTACATGTCACACCCGTACTTAGGGTGTATCATGCTCAGTATCTTTCCCCTTCCCCCCTACAGCCACACCATTCATTCACAGTTTCCTGTGAATTAATAGACTACAAGTACCATCAGCCATTGCAGTTGATAGCTTGTAGTTTTCAGTGAACCATGAGGGTAATGGTAAGTTCACTGATCTTACTGCTTTTAGATAACTGCCTGCCCATATTGGAGGTATGGGCAGACAGCTATCCTGAGAGTCTGCAGGAGCCTGACATTGCACTCATGGTCTGCTGATGGTGGGTGTAATGCTCTGCAGACTCATTAGAAAATATAATCAATGCACAGTTTTTTTTTTACCTGCAAAAAAATGTGCATTTATTTATTTTTGTTTCAAAAGGTAAACTAGTCCTTTAAACAACTTTCTGATCAGTCATTTGATTGCATGTCAAATCCGTCTAGCATTTAAGGATGAGCTGAACTGCCCTGAATTTTGTTTGAGCAAGTTTAGAAAACTTCAAAAGTTCATATACCAATGCAAAAAAGTAACAAAAAAAAATTCAACCAGGTACTTTAATCTTACCTTTGAGGAGGTGCAGCTTTGTGATGTATAGAAAGTGCTACAGCAACACTGACATTTACTAAAAGGGTGTTGAAAATTGCCAGCAAATGACATCACATTGCTGGCTTCTTTGAAAACAAAACAGTGCAGAGACCCCATCAAGCCTGCTACATATTTTGGGGGACAATTTGAGGGATTGTGTGAAATGTCATTTGACAGTAATTTAAACTGTATCTTTTTTGTTCTTTGTAAGTGTCGCTTTTGCGCTAGCACATCCTACAGCAATAATTTAAAAAAATACTGTACAGCCCCCCCCCCCCCCGGAAAAACAAAACACATACCTTAAGGGACTATGCCATGCAAAAACCAAAATGTGAGAGGTTCCTGCACCAATCGGCATCCTAAACAGATAATGACAGTGGGAAGTAATACTGCTATTATGTATGCCATTCAGCTTCCACCATATGGATAAATGTTCAGATGTTCTTCCTAACACCTGAACCACCAACTTTTGATCTGAACTTGGACTGATCCTTGAGCTTGTACCTACTAGCCATGCTGGTATGTATGGTGGGAGGTTATACTTTTTTGTCTTTGAAATAATGATAGAATCTTTATTTGGGCAGATTTCCCTTCTCTGTTTTGTCTGACAATCGTTACCTGGACAGAAAGTAAGGGAAATCTTCCAAATGCCCCAGATATACAGCAGTACAAACCTGACATCTTTCCCTTTATGTCACATTGTATTCAAATCTAAAAAAAAAAAAAAAATTATCTGGAATAGTGCATTTAGTAGTTCCTTCTACCAAATGCTGTAAAGCAGCTATCGTCCTGCCAACAATTGACAGCAGACATTCATTTAAGTGGGAAACAAGCACTTAAATGTATGAGCACTATGGGCAGAGTGAGACTAAAGAGAGAAAAAATGATTGTAGAAGAGGCTGTAAAATATGTGGCCAGTTTTAAAATCTGCTTGGGTTTAAAGAATCTCCAAATTATCCAACAACTTTACACTAACATTTTTAAAATATTAAACATATTAAACTATGGGCTGAAATTAGGAGGTACCACATCCAACATAATTGCATAATTATAACACAGAAAATAGAGAAAGAATACAGACATTTGATATACTCAGACAGTATAACTAATATAACAATTGAACAGTTTAATTGCTATAACTTTAAAAAAAATATATAACAAAATGTAAAAAGATATGTTTCCAAATACAAATACTATACTACCTCAGTCATACTGTATAATCTTGATTTTACAACCTAGGCTTGCACTGGTGCCTGTCACAGTCACTGGATCACTGCATTGCATTGTGCTGTTACTGTTCAAGTTAGCAGACAGATAATTCTAATTAGGGAGGCATTGGGATTGATTTACTAAAGGTAAAAAGGCTTTTCACTTTGTAAGAAAATGTTCTTAGTGAATGAGGTAAACTTTGCTGACTTCCACCATCCAACCATGGTCTAACAAAGATACTGTTTTTTTATATCTTCCTTGATTGGGCATTTTTTGCTAAGTGAATTTTCATCACATTTACTGAACTAAGTGAACATTCCCTTGCAATGTGATTGAACTTTTTGCCTTTTATAAACCCCATCATCTCCTAATGCCCTAGCAGGTTAACTTGCAACTTGCTAAAAAGTTGGTGATTACTTTTAAATTTGAGGTAATTTTCTCTTTGAATTCCCTTGCGCTGGCAGTCTGAAGAAGGCTAACAAACACCTGCTCTTTCAAAATGTAAGATGCAAATACCTAGGAAAATGGACAGCTCAAGCAGGAGAAAAGAATGGAGCAATAATATAAAAACCTGCAAATGAACAGTGGGGGAGCCAGCAACAGCTACAGCTAGTGAGCACCAAAAAAATGATAAAAAATGGCAGCAAATGGAAAAATGTGGTGCAGGAATTTGAGGTAGAGCGATTTGTGACCGGAGACTTAGGTGAAACATCAGAAAATATACCTATGAGCGATACTGTAGGTGGTAAAAAAAATCACCAGATTCTTATATTTATATATTGAAATGTATTTGCTACACATTGTAGAGAATACATTCATTTTCCAGCATGCTTATAGATTTTTAATTATGTATTAGACATATGGAGTTTGGTTTAGTAGCCATAGTATTTTATACTAAGAAAAAGGGGGCTGAATTTTGCAATTAACATTTTTTTTTAGAAACACTAAATATATAGTACATGGAGTTTGAAGGTTCTGTCTATACTAGCATGGGTTTTCTATGGGTGATCTGGGCTCCTCTCACACTCTACAGACATGCTGCCAGGTAACTTGGCCCAATATGTATGTGAGGTGGGGACCTTAGGGACCTTAGATTGTAAACTCCTTGAGATCAGGGAATGATTTAAAGGGTTACTAAACCCACAACAGTAAAATCAGTCTGTACATGTGGTAAAGCATGCTTGTTATACTCACTGGAACCTGAGGAGTTAATCCTCCACATTGTGTAAAAAGGTTGTTTTATCCTGACTTCACTGATCCTCCCCTTATTTCACAGCCCCCAATCTATCTGCCGATAGTGCAGAGCTCTAGGAGGCACTCTGCACATTATCAGTTTGGTGTATAGTGCTAGAGAGTTTTTTGGGGGGAGGGTGCATGTGATCAGCACAGGGCCAATCAGCACTGTCCAGAAAGGGGGTCAGGGGTCATACAGACTCATTGGACAGTCAGAGGAGAATGAAAACACCATTCTACAAGCTTTAACCAGTACTCGGCCGGACACTGATAGAAGTCACATAACTGCTATATACTGCTTATGAGAAAAGGTATTTAGCAGTTTATATTTATTAAAATTTCATTTCTGTGCACTGTGGGAGACTAGATATAGTGAATGCAGGGTTCTGGGTTTAGTAACACTTTAAATGTACACTTATAGTACATAAAGAGCTGTGTAATTTGCCAGCGACAAATAAATACCTGTAATAAACTCAAAGAAGTTATAGTATTATTAAAAATATCAGTAGTTCTAGTGATGCACAG